>NC_081537.1:3100267-3200267 GCF_030273125.1 Centropristis striata
TAATGGTGCGTTCAAGGTCTACATGAATGTCAGAATTTTCAACGTTGTTCCGAGCTCCAAGTTCAGACTTTCAGTGTTAATATAACACACCATAAGGTGTTACGGTAAGAACGTGTTAGACCCGCCTTCAAAATAAAAGCAAACACATGTAGCGTTCAAAATAAGAGCACATGGATGTGTGAGCAGAATCCACCACAGAATTTGCAAGAAAACTGTCAAAATATGACGCCTTAAATAAAACATAGAAGAATCCTTGGTAACACTTTACAATAACCATCTAAGTGATGTTTATAGTTGGTTTATAAACCAATTATTATTAACCTTTTACAAAATTCTATACATATTTAATCTTTAAAAGAACCATTTTGAAATAATTTACATAATTAATATGGCGTTAAAAATGTTATAATGAGTGTAAAGCTATTAATAAACTGATAATTATGTTTGTTTATGGTAAAGTAATCTATTTGGCATTTATAAATTATAGTTCAACATTATTACATTTTCTATTCACCATTCTAAATGGCCTATATACGGTTTATAAATGATGATTAAACATTAATAAACTATGTTTACCATTTATAAATGATGGTTATTGTAAAGTGTTACCGAATCCTTATTCTCCTTTACAGTAATTCATTAAAAAACACAACTATTAAGATGGAATGGGGGCATTAGAATGTGCGAGTGGCACCAAATTTAGGCTTTTAGGGCAAAAATGTTCTCTGGGGGAACATGGCCCCCAACCCCCTTACTTTGTTTGGGTCCTACCATCTTAGTATCTGAAAATTCTTTGGGAAACACTGGTTCTAAAGGCTTGACAGGCTGTAAAGACAAGAAATTGCCCCTGGTATCTTGCCCAAGGATACTTCAACATGTAGTCTGCCATGGTCAGGAATGGAACCACCGACCTGGGGGCGACCCTGAGACTGGGATGTTTACACTCAAAACAAAATTCAAAACACCCTGAACTGTAAGAGTTAATAACCTTATTGGGGCTGAGATGATAAACCAAAGGAAATAAAGGAAACATTTATTATGACCTCTTTGAATCTGGCACCCAACACATAGCCCATTACAAAAAAAACTAAAACTAACACTAAAACTAATAAAAACTCAACTAAAACTAAGCATTTTCAAAAAATAAAAACTAAACTAAAACTAGAAAACTCACTCTAAAAACTAACTAAAACTAACTGAATTTGAAAACAAAAATTCACAACGAAATTAAAACTAAAACTAATGAAAAATCCAAAACTATTATAACCTTAATGCCTACACACAAACTCTCTTTTTATTATCAGTCCAAACATCACTATGTCTGTCCCGCAGCTGTGTGATGTAATGGATCCAGTGCTACAGAGCTTAAACAAAGTGTGTAATTACTTATAATCCCTAAAATCAAAAGGAGTAAATGACATCCAATGATAATTAAAGCAGTGTCTCCAGCCTGGAGTCGTGTCTCCTGCTAGCACCGGTGCAGTGCCACTGCTGTGATCTGCCACTTTCTCCACATGCATCCAGACACACTCGTTTCATTTCATCTCATCTCGTCGTCTCCGACAGGAAAAGGTTTCAGAGGGAGCGTTTTATTCTCTCTGTGATCTTTCTGGTTTCGCTGCAGCCACCTGCTGCATCAGAGTCCGACCAGACGCTTCCCGCTGAATTATTGAACACCACGCCTTTAAACGCTACCACTTCACTTTCTTTCTTTCTGTGGCTCGCTCTGCTTCCTGCCTCCTGCAGGCCGCATGCTGAATTATTAAACAGCAGGACTGATGTCATTTTACTACGCTGCTTCTCCCTCTGTTATTCCACCGTCACTGTTTGCCATTTCTAATCTTAGATGATTTAATTTCGCACTTTTATCTTCACCTAAACCACCAAGATATTCCTTTTATTCCTTTAAGAACTTAAAAAGATAACTTTTAACAAATCAGCTTTCCTGAATGCTACACTGTAATGAATTTCACTGTTATCTTACAGTCCATGTACTATAATTCATTTTAACAGTATATTATCGCATTTTGGATTACAGTATATGACTGTAGGATAACGGTGTGTGTTGTGGTTATTTTCTCTCGGCCTCCGTAAATAAAGCAAATGCTTCACGAGGCTTCGTTGTTCCAACACTACAATTTCATCCCCCAAGTTTGTTACTGTTCTTAAGCCTAATACGTTTTTTGCCCTCATCATGTCAACATGGTGTTTTCAACAATGTCAGTGAGAGATATTTCCAAGGAAATAATTACATATTTCTGTAATAAAAGTGGGCTAAATGGTGGTATAGTGCAGTGGATCGCCAAAGATCCACGGGGGGTCGCGAAGCCCTCTTGATTTTAAGGGGTGTAATAAATCTAATGGGTTAAATATATACATCTATACCTATCAATTTGAAAAAAAGGCCAATCTACAAACTCACAACACATGGCAAGGCTTCATGCAAGTTTGAATATCTGCGTTTTTCAAAAGTAAGTAATTTAGCGTATAGGTCAGGGATGGGCAACTTAAATGCTGCAGGGGGCCACAGTTTTTCATGTTCACTACCACAGGGCCACATATAGGAGCGTGCACTTAACCAGATATGATGAAACTGCAATTTTAAATATGTTTACAGTGCAGTAACTTAACATATTTCATGCTCAAATGCATGTTTAGCAGTATAAATAGGAATACAAAAGGTTTGAAGCAAATAAAAAATAACCACTTACTGTGATTTATTTTTTTTTTCAGTGCAAGAACCGCAGACCAACATTAATTGGTAAAATAAAAGTAATTTTGTGCATCTTTACGCTGCACTTTTAAGATTTCATGCTGAAATGCATGTAGTTGTACTGAGGGCCACTTCAAGTGAGGGTGCGGGCCGTATGCGGCCCCCGGGCCTCCAGTTGCCCATCCCTGATATAAGCGTAAATTTAACCTCTTAAAACCCCGCCTCTCGCCCAATGTCAGCTGGAGACCCAAGTTCGGATAAGAGGATGGATGTAATAAAAGTTCTGGAACATCAAAAGAGTCGTAGACAGAAAGGACTACATTATGCATTTAACCCATTTATCATTTTACCGTCTTTTATTGTAATGGTTTAGCAGTTTTCGCTGTTAAATCTACAGACATTTTTTACAGTGTATTCACCTTTCTACGGCTATTAATCTATGGATCGGTGTATCTGTATCTCCCTCTCTTTTTATAACCAGGTTCATCCGTATTGGCTCACAGTGGTGCTGTGTGACAGCCTGCTGGAGGTTTAGTGGAGTTCAAAGTCTCGTCGGCTCTTTCTGCCTCTTTTCTTTGCAGCTTGTTATAAAAGCTGCTGTGACCAAACGTCTCAGGGGCCGCGCTTCAATCTTGACCAGCGATGACCCACGGCTTAATCCGGCCTCTTTGTGTCACTTCTTCTTCTTCTCTTTTTTCTTTTTTTCTCACTTCAACTCCTTTGTAGTTCAATTTTATTCATTTCACGTTGCAGGCGCTGAATAATAATGGCATTGTGGAGTAATAGGGATTCCTTTGTGGCACGGTCCAAAACGTTTTCCCTGGCCGTGTTTGAATGGAAAGCCCTGGACCGCCGAGGCGTTTGAAGTCCGCTCAGCCTCTCGCGGCTCTGCAAGTTTCTGTTAAATCACACCAGATGACAACGATGGCTGACTTTAGAAATAGAAAGAGGTGATAATATTTCTGTCAAACTCGTGTCTGTCACGTTCTTTCAAAGCTCCCTGTAGATTTATTCTATTCCCTCTATTGTTGTTTACAAGTCCTGTTTCTATCAGGTAATCAGCTGAAAGACTAATCACAGTTTAAGTCACTCTGCATTTCCTGCTTATCTTGCTGCCCCCGCGACCCGGCCCCGGATAAGCAGACGAGAATGGATGGATAAAAAAATGTTTTCACAGATTTATTTACAGGCTGCATCAAAGCCTTTGGCAGGACTATACAGTAAAGTCAATTGAGTATGGGTTCATTTCTTCAGGGGGTTAAGGACAAAAGACAAACATTTTCAGAAAATTGCGATTGGGATTAATTAATTAATTTTTATTTTATTTCTTTAAAAATGCCTGTTACCTTTCTGTCAGCAAAACTTGTGTCACTGGCTTCTTTTAGCTAAAACATAAACAATATTCAAGAATTTATGATTGAAGTTTCAGAATGCTGGAGTGAATTAATGAATTTATGTCCATATTGACAGAGGTACCACTTTATATTAAGGTACACATATTCAACATGAATTAGTTGCTTATTAGCATGCAAATAAGTAACATATTGGCTCTAAATTAGTCATTATTAAGTAGTAAAGTTGGAACTTGAAGCTCAGAACATCGGCCAGAATTCTGACATTCGTGTAGACCTTGAACACAACATTAACTGCTATTCAAGGCGTCATATTTTGACAGTCTTCTTGCAAATTCTGTGGTGGATTCTGCTAACGCATCCATGTGTGTGCGTCTTATTTTGAAAGCTACATGTGTTTGCTTTTATTTTGAAGGGGGGGTCTTACACGTGCTTACCGTAAACGCCTTATGGTGTGTTATATTAACACTGAAAGCTGGAACTTGGAGCTGGGAACATCGTCGAGAATTCTGACATTCGTGTAGACCTTGAACGCACCATCTGAGACTAAAGCTCTCTATTAGCAAACTGCTGTTCAGCCTCCACATCTCACATCAAAAACAAACAGACAAGACACACACAGAGTCACATGTCCCTAAATAAACAGATAAATAAATAAATAAAAGGCCCACAATAGAAAGGCTTGTATATGATTGTGAGCGTAGGATAAAGGATGAAGAGAATGAATGCATCAAATCAAAATGATATTTGGAAAAGAAGTGAAATCGCACAGAAAAGCTTGAAATGTGATGAGTTTTGCGAGGAGACTCATCAGAATGATGAAAACAGATGGCGGCATGTAAACATAAATAGCACAGAAAGCTGCATGTAAATAGGGAAAGAAACAGATGAAGAGTGGGATTCTGTAATCTGTCATCTGAAATGATGGAAGTAGAATATCCACAAAGCCCTGAACTGGGAGGATTTCTGAAAATGACTTAAATAAATAAAACCTCAGTAGTAAAGTAATCATAATAATGATAAAAACACAATGAAAATGATCCAATTAAAAGAAAAGAGCTCCACCTCAACTAACTACAACAATAAAAAAATGTTGTTACACATTAATGTGTCAATAATATTAATATGGTAAAAAAATGTTCTGTTCTTCTCAGTAATATAAAAATCAGTAATAATTACATTCCTCGCTATATTCTGGAGGTTTTAACAGAGGGGTTTGTTCATATTTTCAGCCTGATTTATTGAACATCTTTGTTCCTCAGGTGAAAATTGATTTTTCATGTCTTTTTCTGATTTACTTATTCTGATTTTCATTCATACAAAGAGATATTTTACTTTGACCCAGTGTTCAGATTTTTGTCCTTGAAATGTATGCAAAATGATCTTATATTTAATAAGACCATGCCCCGTTTGCATATGTTTGTCTATATCAAGGGTCTCAAACTCAAATTACCTGGGGGCCGCTGGAGGCAGTAACAAAATGACCAAAAAAAGACACAAAATGACTAAAAAAAACACAAAATGACCAAAAAAGACACAAAATGACCCCAAAAATACACAGAATTACCAAAAAAAAGACACAAAATGACCAAAAAAGACACAAAATGACCCCAAAAATACACAGAATTACCAAAAAAAGACACAAAATTACCAAAAAGACACAAAATGACAGGAAAAACTAAGTTACTTAAAAAGACACAACATTAAAAAAGACACACAATTACCCAAAAAAGTAATTGAAGGGACCTTCCACACACAACACAGTAAAGTGCCATTCATATAAAACTCACATTAAACTTTCATATCAAGGTGGGGGCCACAAAATATCGTCACGAGGGCCGCAAGTTTGAGACCCCTGCCCTAGACCAGGCCAGAGGAACCTCATAAAACACAACTTTTAACAATGATTCTTTACTGTAGAGCATGGGTCTCAAACTCGTGGCCCGCGGGCCAATTGCGGCCCTCGTGACGATATTTTGTGGCCCCCACCTTGATATGAAAGTTTAATGTGAGTTTTATATGAATGGCATTTTACCATGTTGTGTGTGGAAGGTTTTTTTGGTCATTTTGTGTCTTTTTGGGATCATTTTGTGTCTCTTTTAAATCATTTGGTGTCTTTTTTGGTAATTCTCTGTCTTTTTATGGTCATTTTGTGTCTTTTTAAGTAATTTTGAGTCTTTTTGGGTCATTCTGTGTCTTTTTTCTGTCATTTTGTCTTTTAAAAACAATAATTTTGTGTGTTTTTGGTCATTCTGTGTCTCTTTTTTTAATAATTTTGTGTCTTTTTTAAGTAATTTCATTTTTTCTGTCATTTTGTGTCTTTTTTTAGTCATTTTGTGTCTTTTATTGGTCATTTTGATACTGCCTCCAGCGGCCCCCAAGTAATTTGAGTTTGAGACCCCTGCTGTAGAGTGACCAGATGAGAAAACAGCAGCAGCAGATGTGAGTTGTGTGATTGGCAGCAGCCTGCAGCCTCCAAATGAGCAACAAGAGAAGATGACAGAACCACAACCGCCTATTAGGAATGTGCTTCTCCTCCTTAAAGACGTGAAATCCTTCACAATAAATCCCCGTCCATCGTTTTGCCTCAGCCTTTGGTGTGGGGTCATGAAGTGTGGTGGAAGGCTTCAACTGCTTTTATTATGCAACACACTGCAACCACACAGCAACACAAGAGAAGCTCTGGATGACTGAGATTCTTCTGCTTACAAATGAATGTCCAAATGGGCTCAGGACCAAAACAACATTATGATGTTTAGAACGCCGATTAAATTTAATTAAAATTATTAAACTACAGAAGCTGTTATTATTAGGACTTGGTATTTCTGAGTCCTTCAAAGAGAACACATTTCTTCCCAACCTGTAATCATTTGCTGGATTTGGCCTTCACTCTCTTGTTTACTTATTATTTAATGTCTTTTTGAAAAATTTTAATTAAGTTGTTTGTACAGCTGTGTGTTGTGACAAAAATCTAACAAATTATAACATTTGAGAGTTTTTCCTGCATGTAAAAATGATTTTAGAGGAAAAAAGAAGCAGCAAGTTTTTGAACTCATATTATTTTGGTATTTGTATTAAATCTTGGGTATTGATCTGGCACTAGTATTGACGTTTTAAACATGAGCTTAAAGGCGTTTGATTGCTGTAAGAAAACAGCCAAATTGTGACAGTAACATACTGTTTTCCATTAAAAATGTATTATACTGTAGAAAAAAATGCAATATTTGTAGGTAGCTTGCAGTTTACCATAAAATATATTACAAATATACATACATATGTATGATATTTTCTAAGCCTCTTCTTGTACACATTCTTAATGGCTGTATTTCACTTAACTAACTCATTCAGTATATGGTATATTACAATTACTGAGGTTACACTAAAGACAGCGCTTAATTAGTAGTAATTGACTTTCAGACAGAAAAAATGGCTGCATTGTATAATGCAACAATATTGCAACTAGCTTCAGCATTATACTGTGTTTTAGTCTACTGTAAAAATCAATGAAATGCAGGATTTTACTGTAAAATTAACAGTAGAATGCTGGAAACACTGCTGCCAGTATTTTACTGTTAATTTACAAGACATTTGTTTACAGTGTGTGATATTCTGCCCTTTCATAGTGCAGTCTGGAGTCGCAGAACGAGGTGGATTATTAAAATAGGTCAAATACAGTGCATGTATTCTGAAAAATTGATAACATGCACTAAAGATGCAAGTGGCTGTGGGGCAAAGTGCTCATGCATGAAGGCACACTGGACTTGCAAAGATCTTTGTGGTTGTACATGTAATAAATGATAAAAGTGAAGCTAATAAAGTTTGATTGAATGTATTCATGTTATCAATATAGTATATATATACATATATGATATATATGACCGAAATTGATATATGTCAGACCGCTTAGGAACTGAGTTGGAAATGACGTAAATACATGGCCAAAATGCACATCAAATACATCATCTAGTGGTATTTTCGGTAGCTTTAGATGAGTCCTTGACCCAAAGGAAAAGGATATTTTGACACTAAAATTGACCTTCGAAGTGGTTTGAAAGATATATTTTTTCTCATAGATTTTATATGGCAATCTTGATGAAGTGGCTCCTACCAAAAATTTAACCCTATGGTGATGGAGAGCATGTGGAAAAAATTTGGTGCTTTTGCCCGGCGTGTCCCCTTTCTTCTAAAATCTGGTCCTTAGCTGCCTGACTGTAACTGTAAGTAGCTAAGTCGATCCAATGGGGGAGTGTAACATATTACAGAAATAGTTGATTTAAACTATAAAAGCTTTTATTGTTGTAGCAACATAACTAACCATTCACAAAGTCCCTTGGCAGCTGTAACTAGGCACAGGATACCTATTAACCATGGATTTGAGAAGGAAAATGCTGAAATGGTTTGCCTATGGAACCTGCATTGGGCTCCAGTTTGCTTTGTCCATCTGATCAGATCATTGGGTGATAAGGTCAGACTGGATGTGTTTCCATTCACATAATCATTATGTTACCCTGCAGCAGTGGAGCATAGCTGAAACACCATCTTCATCTAGAGTACAACTCTCTCTCTCAGTTGCTCCTGTAGCTGACTGGGAACCTTCAGATGGTATCTAAGCTTCGCCTGTAAATTTGTGCCCACCACAGTGTGATCACACGCCAGCCAGCTTGTCATGCAATCCTCAGCAAACGTTGCTCACAGCGTACTGCTCAAGGTTTCCAACGGGAATAATTACTCAATGTTTGCTTAGAATGATCAAAATATTGATTTACCACGCTGTGCAAAAGCCTTGCTGTTCCTGTATTGTTCATGTGGATTGTCATGAGGTGGGATTCCCAATGGTTGCATTGGAAACAATAACCTAACCCTAACCCTAACAATAACCTAACCCTAATAATCACATAACCCTAACAATAACAATAACCTAACCTTAACAATAACAATAACCTTACCTTAACAATAACCTAACCCTAACAATAACCAAACCTTAACAATAACCTTACCCTAACCCTAACAATAACTTAACCTTAACAATAACAATAAACTAACCCTAACAATAACAATAACCTAACCCTAACAATAACCTTACCCCAACAATAACCTAACCCTAACAATAACTTAACCCTAACAATAACAATAACCTAACCCTAACAATAACAATAACCTAACAATAACAATAACCTTACCCTATCAATAACCTAACCCTAACAATAACAATAACCTAACCTTAACAATAACCTAACCCTAATAATCACATAATCCTAACAATAACAATAACCTAACCTTAACAATAACCTAACCCTAACAATAACCTAACCTTAACAATAACCTTACCCTAACCCTAACAATAACTTAACCTTAACAATAACCTAACCCCAACAATAACCTAACCCTAACAATAACTTAACCCTAACAATAACAATAACCTAACCCTAACAATAACCTAACCCTAACCATAACCTAAATCTAACAATAACTCAACCCTAACAATAACCTAACCCTAACCTTATCACTTTTTGATGTCCTCTTAATTCACAATCATCCACTAACAAATTGTGTTTGGAGTTTAGCTCTAAAGAGGTTGTACCAATAATTCATTTCAATTAATAGTTGCATGAGTTTCGCTGATTATACAGCGTGACATGCTGCTCCCTGTGCTCCCTGACCTCCGGCTCTCTGTGGGAACTCTGAGGATCTCAGCTGAGGTTTGACTTTCACAGAGGTACTCAGGTCTCACTCAAACATTTACACAATTCATCCGAAGCCCGTGTCCCCGTCCCACAGCAGCAGCATGACTCACTGCCTGATGGCTTTATTATATCGTGCAGAAACAAAACCTGAGCCTCTGAGAGAAGACGGGAGCAGAGATAAAATGATGGAGGACGGAAGGAAGGAAGGAAGGAAGGAAGGAAAGGGAGGTATGAAAAATACAGGGGCAGAAAATACAGGCAGGGAATGGATGGAGTGAATGGACGAAAGAAGCAAGACAATATATAGAGAGAGGAGGGAAAGAGAAGATAAAAAGAGGATACAGGCAAGGAAGGAAAGAGTTGAATTGATGAGGTGATGAAAGAAAAGAAAGGGAGAGAAAAGGAAACAGTAAGGAAGGAAGATTAAGGTGTAGACCAGAAAAAATGGATAAACAAGGCTCAAGTTGTGGCCCAGAGAATATCTCACTGAATCCATGGCAACATGATACTCTGTTTCCATCCATCCATCCACCCATCCATCCATCCTGCATCCATCCATCATCTATACACCCATCATCCATCCATCTATCATCCATCCATCATCCATCCATACACCATCCATCCATCAATCCATCTATACACCCATCCATCCGTCCATCCATCCATACACCCATCCATCCATCCATCCATCTAAACACCCATCTATACACCCATCCATCCATCTATACACCCATCCATCCAGCCATCCATCCATCTATACACCCATCTATTCATCCATCCATCCATATATACACCCATCTATTCATCCATCCATCCATCCATCATCTATAGACCCATCCATCCATCATGCATCCACCCATCCATCTGTCCATCCATCCATCCATCCATCTATCATCCATCTATCATCCACCCATCCATCCATCCATCTATCATCCATCCGTCCATCATCCATCCATCCATCCATCCATCCATCATCTATCCATCCATCAATCCTCTATCCATCCATACACCCATCCATCTATCCATCCATCCATCCATCCATCCACCCATCCATCCATCCATGGGGCCATAAAACCACATATCACAGTGTGTCATTTTATTTTTAAATTCTTGAAAGAGCAGATTTGCTAAGATAGGAAACTTCCATAGATAAAGTGACCTCATGCATTCATATGAATGTCCTGTAAGTATTTTATAGTGGAGTATAAAGATGTACAATAGCTTCCTGTAGGCAGAAATAAACATAATCAGTCCGCCTCTTATTGTCTCTGTGTTGAGATGAAGAAGAAGAAGAGTGGATTTACTGTGTATGAACACAGTTAAATCTGATTCCCCCCCTTCCCTGGCTGATGCAGACCAGATCTAGTTGTGTGTGTGTGTGTGTGTGTGTGTGTGAGTGTGTGTGAGTGTGTGTGTGTGTGTGTGTGTGTGTGTGTGTGTGGAGGCAGCTATAAACCCCAGGGAGAGATATTTGTCCTGTTTAGGCAGCAATGAAAAGAGCTGTGATGCGCCACAAAGGGTTTAAAATCAGATTTGCTCTCCCTGTGCAGATCCAGCTTGAAACGATTTGTGTTTGATTCACTCAGAAGTGTCATCCTTCAACTGTTTGTATGTGGATTCATACTTCCTGCTTCTTTCTAATGTTTGCTTGTTGTATTTCCCAATGCATTTATTATATATTAATATAGCAAAAACTCATCCTTTTCTTCTTCTCTACTTTCTTATTTCACTATCTTCCGCTCCAGCTTTGTACACTGTAAAAAATATAAAATAAACTATTGTTTTTACGGTAAAAAAACCCAGCAGCTGTGGTTGCAAGAACTTTTACCGTAATAAATACGGTAGAACTTTTTATACTATTACAGTAAAATGATATTAGCACTGTTGATTTCAAATTTAAGATTGCAGTTTTATTCCATATTTTACCGTAAAAAATAAAAACAATTTCCATCAAAAGAAACGCTGTTCTGCCATATAATTGACAAGAAAATACTTTATAAATGAAAACGCATGAATGAAAGATTTTACCATTAAATATTACAGTAATTTTCTGTTAGGGATATGGTGTTTAGTACATTTAACAGTGAGAAAAAGTATTTTTACAAAAAAATAAATGCAAAAATGACGCCTTTAATATATATTACAGTATATTTTATATAACACAGTGCCAGTGTATTTTACAGTGGAGTAATGTATTTAAATAAAAAATAAAAAAATGTAAAAAATACTGTTTTGGCTGCATTTACAGTGTTTCATTGTTACTGAAACTGAATTAACCCATTTATCATTTTACAGTCTTTTACTGTGATGGTTTAACCGTTTTTCACCGTAAAATCTACAGACGAGGGTTAAAATCGTTCACACTGTTTGGGTTATGAGAGAAAAAATGCAGGTAAGTTCATCACTGTAGATTTCTTAATTTATTTTAAGATGTGGACTCAGATTTAGAATTGATTTAGAATTCCACTTCCTCCCTTTTCTTATCTGCCTTTAAACATTCTGTATGAAGCTCAAAAGGGGGGAAAAAATTCCCTCTGACTTGCAAGTAGCTCATAAAAAGGAAAAGAGTGTGAAGAAGAGGAGAAAAAAGAAAAAGTGAGCAAAGAGATAAAGAGAGAGAGAGAGAGAGAGAGAGAGAGAGAGAGAGAGAGAGATGTAACAGACAGCTAAAGAATTATTTCCTCCTCAAACAACTTCAGTCACTACAAACATTGTTTTCTCTCAAACAGATGAGTCGGCTGTCTGTGTTTCACACACACACACACACACACACACACACACACACACATCCTGTTTGACAGCATCATCAGTAATGTCTGTGTGTGTGTGTGTGTGTGTGTGTGTGTGTGTGTGTGTGTGTCTGTGTGTGTCTGTGTGTGTCTGTGTGTGTGTGTGTGTGTGTTAGAGAGATAGAGAGAAAACAGAAACAAGAGAGGGCTAAAGGCCTGTCTGGGGATCAAGCCGGCCGGCTACTGATAACACACACACACACACACACACACACACACACACACATATACACACACACACACACACACAGACACACACACACACACACACTGGTAATCTCTTTCATTTTTCTCCTCCTCTCTTTCCCTTTGCTTCCTGGACAGGCCACAGTGGAGTTTACCCCTTAAAACACACACACACACACACACACACACACACACACACACATACACACACACACACACACACATGCACATGCACAAACAAACACGAAGCCAGTTCGTTTCAGGTCTTTTTTTACAGCTGATTATTTACTGGCTGTTTATTGGCGGTAATGAACAAATGAGAGTAAAAACGTGTGTGTCTATAAACTTTTGCTTCAGTCAAGAAGTGTGTGTTTCAATATTTTTGTATTTGTGTGTGATGTGTGTATTGTTGTGGCAGTGAAAGATATTTTCTTTTTTCCAATCTTTGTCTGCCGACAAGAACTTAAAAACAAATTGCTCTGTCATGGCAAATTGTTCTGTCAACTCACTGGGACAACGCATGCGCACACACACACACACACACACACACACACACACACACACACACGCACACACACGCACACACACGCACACAAATAGCACTCATTGCGACACACAAACACACCATCAATACCCCCGCCACCTCACCCCCAAGGTAATTGGATTTAAAATTAGAAAAAGCCAACAAATTGATTATCGAGGCCATTAGCAGGGCTCCTGCGAGCTGATTGGCTGCCTGTGCGGCTGATAACGGAGGGGGAATCTGCATGTGAGTGGCCCGAGGCGTCACACACCACTGAACTAATCCACACGGGTAAAGAGTTCAGATAAAAGAGAAGACTGGAGACACAGACACACAGTCTTTGCAGGTGTCTCAAACTTTGGGGTGTGTTTGGTGCATCGAGCGACCAGCAGGTGTGTTTCGTTTGATTTTTCAAGCCTATTCAACACCATCCAACCCAAAAAACTCAAAAACAAGCTCACAGAGATGGGAGTGGATCTTTCCTTCATCTCCTGGATCACAGATTAGCTGACAGGAAGACCACAGTATGTCAGGTTGGGGAACTGTGTTTCTGGGACATTAATGAGCAGCTCAGGGGCTCCACAAGGCACTGTTCTGGCTCCACTCCTGTTCACACTGTACACAGCGGACTTCAAATACAACTCTGAAGTTACCTCACTGGAGGTACCCTCTGGGATAAATAAAGTCATTTTGAATTTGAATTTATTTGAATAGAAAAAAAGACTGGAAATTACCACCAAAGAAAATAAAAATGACCCCCCAAAATATGTGAAATTACCCAAAAGATATGTAAAATTACCAAAAAAAAGATGTAAAAAATTACCATTTTTTTTAATTACCCCAAAATATATATGAAATTAATCAAAATATATGTATAATTACCTCCAAAATATGTGAAATTACCCCCAAAAAAGATGTAAAATTACAAAACAGATGTAAAAATTTTTAAAAATTTTAAAATTACCCCCAAAATAGTGAAGTTACCCAAGAGATATGTAAAATTACCAAAAAAAGATGTAAAAATTACATTTCTTTTAATTACCTCAAAAATATATGAAATTAACCAAAAGATATGTAAAAGTACCCCAAAAAAGATGTAAAATTACCCAAAAGAGATCTAAAATTATCCCCCCAAAATATGTAAAATTACCAAAAAGTATGTAAGACCAAACAATATGTAAAATTACAAAAAGATCTACCAGAGTAACTGAATTTCCCCTCAGGGATAAATAAATTATTAAAGTTCAGTTTTGGGTCCGTTTCCTGAAAGAAAACGTGAAGCAATAGTTTTATTTCTGGAAACAGAGAAACAGGAGAAGTCCTGTGTAAACCTGTCTGTGTCCTCTGAAGGACCCTGGGGAGCCCCTCAGATTACCCATCAGCCATCTGTTCTCACCAGCCTCCCTGTTTATCTTCCTTAATTAAAATCACCGGCTAAATATGACTTCTGGTATGAAGAACAACTTGTAGTTGACGGTCATTTCTCAGCCATCTGCTACAAATTAACTGACAAACTTTCTGTTTTCTTCGGTGAGTTTTCCTCCTGCTGATTCACACATTCATGTGTTCCTCCTTCTCAACAAACAAACAGTTGTGTACTTGAACTCGATATTCAGCTCAGTGAGTGTTTAACATCCCACTCTTTATCGTCTCATAAAAGTGAAAAAGCAAGTTTGAAAACCTTTTTTCTCTTGAGGACACTGTTTTAAAAAAACAATTTTCCTTGTGGCCTAAAAGTCGAAATTAAATTGGATCTCTACACCTAATGTATTCTGCAGAGAAAGTTGGACAAAACAATAACCCAGTCTTTAACTTCTGCTATTGATTTGTTCACCCAAATAATTTAGGGATCCATTTTAATCTGCTTGTGACCAGCCTTGGGGAAATAACTAATTATGAAGCCAGTTCACAGTGACTTTACCTAATAAATGGACTGTGTTGCTGCAGCAAATATGGGACCAGAAAACAATATAAAAGAGAAAATAAAGGATCATTTCCAGAACATTATTAAGCCTTTGGAGTTTGGGGCTATTTTGTTGGTTTTTGACACCTTTTCATTCTGCCTTTATATAAACCACTGAAAAATTGTTCACCATGCCATGTTGGTATTATTCTTTTCAGCACAACTTCACCTATATGAACTTTTTTTTTTTACTTGATTACTTGATCCACATTTTGAACACAAAAAGACTTTTTTTTTTTTTTTTTTTTTTACAAAAAACGAAGATAAAAAAACTCACAAAAACCCACAAAAAAGACACATTAAAAACCCTCAAAAAAATTACAAAAAACACTTTTTAAAATATTTTTTTTACAAAAAAACATTAAAAAAACTCACAAACACCGAACAAAAACCCCAAAACACCCACAAAAATCCACAAAAAACACAAAAAAACCCACAAAAAATTACAAAATACACACATAAAAAAAACAGACACATAAAACACAAAAACACATAAAAACCCACAAAAAAAAAAAAAAAACACAAAAATCAAACAATAAACATTAACACAAGAGACTGCATTAAAAATGCTGAATGCAAACTAGAAAATCTGGAAAACCTCTGCAAAAAAACTAAAATCATGTCTCACTTGGTCAAGGTGTTTTTTTATTTTTTACCTTTTCTGATAAGGAGTTGACGCCCTAAATTGGACATGGAAACTTGTGTAAAAGCTGACAGCAGGGCTCAATACTGTAAATATATGTATTATATATTATAATATTTTTACATAGTGACATTATGAAGTCCTGCTCCGGTGCTTTCGTGGACTCCAGAGGGTTAACTTTGAGTTTTCTCAGCCGTAAAACTGATGTCGTCTGACCCGTCAGAGAGCAGAATGTGTTCAGATTGGGTTTTATTTTTTATTTTTTATTTTTTTTTATCAAGCTGCTGGTGAGTGACAGGCCTGAGATGAAGGTCAGGACACTCAGATACCTGAATCGATCCGCTGTCATCATCTCACTGTGATCGGTGGTAGTACGACACATGGGCTGCCTGATAATGTGTGTGTGTGTGTGTGACTTCTTGTATATCCTACATAGTGGGGACCGGAACACGTTTTGAACCAACAGAGTGAGGACATTTTTGCCAAATGAGGACATTTCGGCCGGTCCTCACTCCTTTAAAGGCTTTTTTTTTTAGATTTCAGACTTTGTTTTAAGGGTTAAAGGTTACATGATCATCATAATTAACTGAAACTGTATTGTGTGGTTACAAAACTAACTAAAATTATAGTGAAAATGTCCTTCGTTTGCATCTTTGTCAACTTTTTTCATACATAATGAAGATGGATAAGACAAAGGAAATAAAGAAAAGATTTACTGTGACCTCTTTTAATCTCCCACCCAACAAATACCCCATTACAAAAAACTACGACTAATAAAAACTAAACTAAAACTAAAGCATTTCAAGAAATAAATACTAAATTGAAACTAGCAAACTCACTCTAAAAACTCATTAAAACTAAGTGAACTTGAAAACAAAAATTCACAACAAAATTAAAACTGAAACTAATGAAAAATCCAAAACTATTATAACCTTGCAAGGGAATTCACTGTTCCAATGAGGGTACTCACAAAGATACAAGTACAAGAATGTGTGTGTGTGTGTGTGTGTGTGTGTGTGTGTGTGTGTGTGTGTGTGTAAGAACAAGGCAGTGAATCTTTATCAATTTGTGTTGGAACATCTTGAAGGGAGAACGTTGATGTCTGAGAGCTGTTTATTTACTACAGCGCTGCATTTAATCCCATTGTAGCATCTGAACTGGTGTTAAAGCGTCACGACTTTGGTCTTTGTGAATCCATCTGTGTGTGTTTATATGAGTCAACGACAGGCAGACCTCAGACAGTCAGAGGAGATAACAGCTCAGAAAACTGAGCAGCGACTCCTTGGAGTGTCTGTTAGTCCAACCAAACGCTGAACAAGACATTTAATGAACAAAACCTTCAAATAAACTGTCATTAAGTGAAAATACAGTGAAAGAGTCAAAGTTATGAGACCAAACAGAGGATTAATGTTCCGTTAGTTAGATTATTTACATTACAGCACATTGAGAGTCCGGCGGCTAATGGTGCGTTCAAGGTCTACACGAATGTCAGAATTTTCAACGTTGTTCTGAGCTCCAAGTTTCCGACTTTCAGTGTTAATATAACAAACCATAAGGCGTTACGGTAAGAACGTGTTAGACCCGCCTTCAAAATAAAAGCAAACACATGAAGCTTTGAAAATAAGAGCACATGGATGTGTTAGCAGAATCCACCACAGAATTTACAAGGAGACTGTCACAATATGATGCCATAAATAAAACATAGAAGAACCCTTATTATTCTTTACAACAATGCATAAAAACTATGCAATGATAAAGAATGAATAGTGGCATTAGAATGTGCAAGAGGCACCAAATTTAGGATTTTAGGGCAAAAACATGTGAACATGACCATGATTCTGTGCACACATCTTCCATAAAGAAATGGTTTTTCCCAGTTAACCCTCTGGAGTCCACGAAAGCGCCGGAGCACAACTTCTTCATGACGTCGAAATAAGACAAAACAATGACCAAAAAAAGACACAAAAAGACACAAAATGACTAAAAAAAGACACAAAATGACCAAAAAAGACACAACAACGGACACAAAATGATAAAAAAGACACAAAAAGACAAAATGACTAGCAAAAAAGACAAAAATAACCAAAAAAGACACAAAAAGACACAAAATGACCAAAAAAGACACAAAATGACCAAAAAAGACACAAAATGACTATAAAAGGCACAAAAGGACTAAAAAAAGACACAAAAAGGACAAAAAAAGACACAAAAAGACACAAAATGACAAAAAAAAAGACAAAAAAGACCAAAAAAGACACAAAATGACAAAAAAAGACACAAAATGACCAAAGAAAGACACAAAAAAGACACAAAATGACTAAAAAAAGACACAAAAAGACAAAAAAGAGACAAAATTACCAAAAAAAAAGACACAAAAACAGATACAAAATGACAAAAAAAGAGACAAACTTACCAAAAAAAGACACAAAAAAGACACAAAATGACAAAAAAAAAAAAAAAGACACGATAAGACATGAAAAGGATCCAAAAATGGACAGTATAGTCCCAGACTCCATAGAGTTAACTGTCACCACCATCAGATGTTGGAGAGCCACCAACAACAAAGCCAGCAGCATCACACTCGGCTCTGAGGGGTTATCACCATCATCCTCCTCCTCATCATCCAGACCTGGGCTCCACCAACACCGCCCAGCACCCTGCGCTCTCATTAAAGCCCCACAGCCTGGAGAGCTCAGCTCCAGCTCCAGCCGGTGTGAACTTCTAATTGCCGTCTTGTTACAAAGAGGATTATGGGACCAGTGGAGGACCCCGGCCGGCCACAGACAGATTATACTGGACATTATCGCAGAGTGAGGAGGGATAAAGAAACATGGCGCTGCCAGAGAGCTTAATTTGTTCTTCTGCGTCTCGCATGCATGCACATGTTATAAATCCTGCTAATGAGGAGGACAAAAGAGGAGGAAGGAGAAAGAAGGGACACAGGAGGGAAGAAAAGATGGGAGGAACAGGAGGAAAGAGAGGGTGGAGAAGTTGGAGAGGAGAAGAAGTTTAACCCTTTGATGCGCAACATTTAACCCCCAAATACTTTCAAATTCCAAATTTTAACCCTAGAGAATATTGGAGGATATTACATACAGCCAGAATGTGTAAAAAAACACAACCTGGTCTCACAGGAATCCGCGAAATAGCCACAAATTTGCTTAACTCAAAATCTGTGGAATAGCCACGGATTTGCTTAACTCAAAATCCGTGGAATAGCCACGGAATCACTCAAATTTCCGTGAAACTGACATGGATTTCGCTACATTGCAAGTTAATGACAGGCATATCCCGTGGCTATTCCAACATACAAAGTGATTATGTACATTCACTAAGTGAATATTTAGAGAATAAAACATATTTTTCTCGCTAGAAATGTGATCAAAATCCATTTTATGCAGAAACTAAGTCAAAATATTGTTTTTTTCACTAAAAATGAGAGAACTGTCCGCCATGTTTTTTGTTCTGACCGCCGGGACCTTGAAAGTTACGTGACTTGGAACAAACCAATAGGAACAAATATTAACTTGCATTGTAGCGAAATCCGTGTCAGTTTCACGGAAGTTTGAGTGATTCCGTGGCTATTCCACGGATTTCTGTGAGACCAGGGTGAAAAAAAAAAAACGGACCCGGGGGAGGGGGGTAATATTTTGAGAAATAAATTTACGAGTTTAAAGTGGCAAATGTACAAGAAAAAATGTGCAGATTTATGAGATTTAAAGTGGTGAATCTGCAAGAAAAAAGCATTTTCCCCCACTTTAAATCTCTCTTAAATCTGCAACTTTGTTTGTTGTAGATTTGCCACTTTAATCAAGTTAATTTGCAACTTTTTTTCTCGAAATGTTTTTATATTTTATTTTGGATATCCGCTGAAGTTACAAAATTCGGTTCTTCGCCCGATAAAGGGATAAATATAAATACTTTTTTTATTACAACAGATCATTATATTCATTTTTCCTTTAATATTACATCAAGTTTACACACATGGGTCAAAAATGACCTTGTGCATTAGAAGTGTAGTGATACAAAAAGTGATACACTAAATTAACAATTCAAAATAAGAGCACATGGATGTGTTAGCAGAATCCACCACATAATTTACAAGAAGACTGTCAAAATATAACGCCTTAAATAAAACATATTAGAACCCTTATTATCCTCTACAATAATTCATTAAAAAATGCAATGATTAAGAAAGAATAGTGGCATTAGAATGTGCGAGAGGCACAAAACAACTATGTTTGTCTTATTTTGAAGGTTTAACTTTAAAAGAGTTGTTAGAACCACCAGATTACATTGGAAAAATCACATATTTTAACATGTGAGACTTGAGACATTTGAGATTGGAGAAAACCACCAATTTAACAAAACAGGATAGTTAATATTTGTGTCTTCTTTGTCAGGTTTTAAATTGGTGACAACATATAAACACCTTCTAATGCACAACATGGGTCAAAAATGACCTTGTGTATTAGAATAGTGATAAAAAAAGTTTTTTTTATTCAAAAAGTAAGAAATGAAAGCAAAAAATTAGAAAGTATGATGATCAAAAACAAGTTATTTGGGGGAAAACCTGCAATACTGAACAATGGAATGAATTTATTGCAAAGATATAGAATATAAAAACTCAGTCGGGTCACTTTAGACCATGTTGTGCATCAAAGGGTTAAGAGAAGAAGGAGGAACAGTAGATACAGAAAGAGGAGATGGAAGAATAGAAAGAAAGAAAGTGTTGAATGAGAAAAAATGAAAATGGGAGGTGAGAAAATGAGAGGAGGTGAGAAGAAAAGAGAGGAGATAGTAGGATTAGTGAAGAAACGAACCAACAGTCAAAGTGATATAATGTTTGAAATAATAATAATTATGAATAACGATTCTATGGAGAACAAGAGGAATGTTAAAGACAATGTAATGGAAATGGCTCATTACCACTGCATGGATCAGCTGAGGCCACTGGAAGTAAAAATATATATGACCGGCCAATAAAACCATAACCATCATTATCTCAATATAGTTTTCCGCAATAGAAATATAAGAAATGTCATGAAAAAAATCATAAAAAGCCACTCATAACCTTCATTATCCAGGCTTTTGAGAGGTGGGATATTAAAATAAGAGAGGACTAAAGAGAAAAAAAAGAAAGAAAAAGAAAAAAGAGAGCAACTACAGTTTTTTTTTATTCACACAACCCACATTTCTATAAAAATTGTCACTAGTGATGTGAATTTAGGCTCTTTTTAGTGATCCAGATCATATATTTCGGCTGTGATTTGTATTTGAACACATATATCAGTTAAATTTCAATAACTTACTGTAGGTAATTGCATTTACAGTTGTAAAGTCCCTTGTTAACTCTCTAACTGGCTTGAAGATCCACTCTGCTACACTAATTAGTTAGAAAATGCCTAAAAACCTAAGCATAGAGATTAAAAAAAGACAGCTATTGACATTTTTATATTTTTTATTTAAACACAAACACCTAACAAAACAAGTAAAGTAGTGAAAAAATAGAAAAAATAATACAGCAATCAAGTAATGAAGTGCTTTGTTAATGCCAACTACTGACATCTGGGCAAAAAAAACCAAAATATTTTTGGTATAGAGTAAAAATAATAATAAATAAACTACATAATAAAAATAAATATAATACAATGTGTAAAACAGCAGCATCCAACTCCACAAAAAGCATCTAAATATTCCCAAAAACACCACTAATTAAAGTCTTATAACCCACAATAACTCTTAAGTCTGTTTAATGCTTTGGGATTTTTTAATTAGAAAAAAAAATGAGTCTACAAATATTATACATACTGAACTATTTACATGTTTCCAGCCTCTCCTGTCCTCTCCTCTCTGCTCTGTGTAAACAGCCTCTCCTGTCCTCTCCTCACAGCTCTGTGTAAACAGATTCTCAGTGAATATGAGTCTCTGAGAACCAGAACTTAATGTTTTTAACAGGATCTGGTTATTACAAAAACTCTATTTCAAATGACACATGTAGAATAAAGTCATTTTGACAGAAATATAAACATTTTAGGCTCCGTTTTGGTTACTAACGGAAACTTTCATAACTGATGATCTGCTCAAGAACAAGTTATTAATCTTTCTATAGTTTCTTTCTATGATAAACAATGTATTTTTCGCATTATTCTAAAAAACACATTTCAATAGGTATGTGTTGTTCGGGTACGGAGGGTAAATGTACATGAAGATGCTTTAGTGTGTTGAACAGAACGGATCAATCTGTCTGAAGAGACACTCGCTAAACAGCCAAACACGAGTTAAAGTGACACATAAACACTCAACACACTCATCTCTATTGAGCACACACACACACACACACTCTGTCACACTCTGTCTGCACGCCTTCAACACACTACATCCATAATGTTAACTTACTGCTGGTGACAGCTACACACGCCCACTGCACCTGAGGTTGACTTCACACACACACACACACACACACACACACACACACACTCGAACACTTGATGCTGCATCTGCAAACACAGTCTGCTGAGCTCGGTGAGTTAATCATTCAGAAAATAATTAAAATCAATAAAGCAGAACAGATTGAGTGAAAGGAAAAACAACCGTAGGACCAGGAGTCCCTGACCAGAGAGAGAGAGAGAGAGAGAGAGAGAGAGAGAGAGAGAGAGAGAGAGACAGGAAGTGAGGAGGATTCACTCATTCCCCCTCATGAACCTAGTAGGGATGCACAATATTGGATTTTTTGCCAATATGCCGATTTTTTACAACTCATTTAGCCGATACCTATATTTTTTTCCCGTACAACTAATACCCACAATCAGGGCAAATTTGGCCAATTTCCCAATTGACATAATAAGTAAACCTAACCTGTGTTCACTGGGAACATGTGAAAAGTGCAACTGTACAGCAGCAATTAAACCCAAATTGAATAAAACTACATGTACCTTACAGACTGCTGCTTAAATTCAAATTTAACTTAAAACAGGAGCCCAATATGTGACGACTAAATCTGCACTGTGCAAACAAAATCACAAAAAGTACAAAAAATATAAGCAGCTTAAGAAGAAGAAAATATTGGTAAGCTTAATGTTTTTTGCAGTGTAAGCTAAGGCCAGTCCGCTAACACGAGTCTGTATCAATCACATTGCAGTTAATTAGTATTAATATTTTTTTTGCTAAAAAGCAGTAGCTAAATTATACTCAAAACAAGATAATTAAGATACTATTGCTAGATATATGAAGAAAATATTGGTACGTTTAATGTTTTTTGCAGTGTAAGCTAAGGCTAGCCCGCTAACACAAGTCAGTTAATTAGCATTAGCATTTTTTTACCTATGTCAGTGTCTCTGTCAGTGAATTTTTATGACTAAATTAACTTTCCACTAGGGCCACCTTTAGAGGTTTGTAATGGTAAAGCTCTAAGAATATAACTAAATCATCAATATGTTTTTATTTAAATTTAAATGGTACTTGCTGTAATGCACCTCTGAGCCTCTAGGGGCGCTGGCGGGACTTTTGTTTTTTCAAATATTTATGGTAAGAACTCACCATATTCAACAGTTAAACAGCTTGAAGAGCATGAAAAAGCTCACAATGTCAATTCTAAAAACAAGTCTTTACACAAGACTGAAATCCCTGTGAAGAGGTTATTCACTCATTTTTGTTAAAAAAAGACATGTTCTTAAAATAAGCACATAAAGCTATGGTCAGTAGCTAAATCATACTAAAAACAAGATAATTAAGATACTATTGCCAGATACAAGAAGAAAATATTGGTAAGCTTAATGATTTTTGCAGTGTAAGCTAAGGCTAGCCCGCTAACACGAGTCAGTTAATCAGCATTAGCATTTTTTTAGCTATTTTAGACAGCAACTTTTTAATTTTTATGACCAATTAACTTTCCACTATAGGGCCACATTTAGAGGGTTGTACTATTGCTAGATATAAGAAGAAAAAACTGGTAAGCTTCATGATTTTTGCAGTGTAAGCTAAGGCTAGCCTGCTAACACAAGTGTGTATCAATCACATTGCAGTTAATTAGCATTAGCATTTTTTTTAGCGATATTAGACAGTGACTTTTTAATTATTTATGACTAAATTAACTTTCCACTAGGGCCACCTTTAGAGGGTTTTTAATGGTAAAGCTCTAATAATATAACTAAATCATTAATATGTTGTTGTTTTTTTAAATTCAAATGGTACTTAACTTACTTGTAATGCACCTCTGAACCTCTAGGGGCGCTGGTGAGACTTTTGTTTTTTCAGAGTTTGAGGAAAGAGATTTTTTGAAACAACAACACAGAAACTCACTTTTGTATGGAGTCCAGCAGTCAGACAGATGTACAGACAGACAGACAGACAGACAGAACTAATCTGGTGAACAGACGTAGTTTAGCTAATAAAGAGAGGAAGTACTGAGGAGGACAGATAAGAGGGACGAGGAGGAGAAGGAGTGGAAGATAAGCTGGGGAGGGCAGCGTGGAGGAGCGAGGCCATCCACAAGAACAAAAGACTAATTTGAAGAGCTGCGAGTAGAAAAGCTCAGGGGTCTGACGCTGAAAAGTTCAACAATAATCAGAGTTCTTAAAAACTGACTGACAGGCTCCTGAGATGACTATTTAACATTTAAAGCTTCAGTTCTATTTCTGTCTGAGACAAATGAAGTTTTTCTTTTTTTTTTTTTTTTTTACTCTCCGCTCCTGAATAAATATACCGCAGCTTTGTTCTGAGCTGCTCTTTGGAATGTAAGATGACTGACAAAATGAAGGCACTGTGAGACTTATTTAAGGAATCTGCTCCTCCGATGAGAGAGCTGCAACTCTTTATTTAAAAAAAAAAAAAAAACCTTTTCAAATTCACTACTACTAGCAGCGCAGCTAATTATAGTACAGATGAAAACACACACAATTATACACACTAAAAGCAAAGGCTTATAGGATAGTATATATAGTAATTATAGTATATAGTATAGTATGGTGGTCCCAGTGAGACAGACTACAGTTCAGTTTTACTACTCGTGTTAATACAATACATGTGAATTATTTATTACATCCATAAAAATAGATAATACAAAACCCATTCTGCACCTACACTGTACGAAAAAAACGGTTGTTTTTATGGTAAAAAACGAGCAGCTGTGGTTGCCAGAACTTTACCGTAATAAATATGGTGCAACTTTTTGTAATATTACGGTAAAAGGATATTAGCAACATTCCTTTTTAGCAAAACCTTTGGTTCCTCCCATCAAGATGGTTTTTAGATTATGTATGTATGTTTTCGGTTTTTAGCTGTTTTTTTTTCTTTTTTTATCCTTTTTATAATTACAATGTTATGCTTTTAACCTGTAACACTTTGAGATTTCCTGTAATGAAAAGTGCATTATAAATACAATGTATTATTATTATTATAATTATTATTATTGATTTCACGTTGATTGCCATTTTATTCCATATTTTACCATTAAAAAAAAAAGTTTTCCCATCAGAAGAAACGCTGTTCTGCCATATAATTGCCAAGAAAATACTTCATAAATGCAGCAGAAATTAAAGATTTTACCTTTAAATATACTTTATATATACAATATATTTTTTACAAAAGATAAATACAAAAATTACAGGGATGTCTTGTATATTTGCATCCAACAACTTTTGATGCAACTTTTTTTTTACATAGCTACGAATATATTTATGTTGGTAAAAACAAAGTATTTTGCTAAAGACAACCTTAAAACTTTAACCCTCTATGGTACGGCGTTGCCCCATATTTGGCCTGTCAAATTTCTACAAGTCATGTTTTTGAGTGATGCGATACTTTAAAAAAGAGGGAAGAGTATAGGGAACCAATAGCAATGCTTTCATTTGTCACATGACCTCCAGGAGGCCATATTGAAACCCTTTTTTGCAGACTTTTCCAAAGCAAACAACAACAAAAAAATAACTCAGAACGTCATTTCCTGTCCCTTTTCCATCTGGAAAAAATCTATTCCTACTGATGTGTGAGTAAAGCTTAATTTTTGCCAGTTTCATACACTTAGTCTTTCAATGGGTCGTTGGTTCAATGGTTCAATGTTTCCTACAGGCAAAATTCAGTCAAGAAACCGTTAAAAAAGTCCCTTTTATAATGTTTTTAAATATAAAATTGTATGAATTGTTCACTGTTGAAGCTACTGAATCTTTTACACATGTTTATTAAATAAATTATGTTAAAATTAATTTAAAAACTCTCTTTTTCACTTGTGCATCATAATGGGACAATGTTTCCTACGGGAAACAAACCCCAAAAACTTCTGAAATACTTTTTTTTTCAGATTTTTTTTTTTTTTTTTTGTCTATTTTAAGACAAAAAAAAAACTTGTTGTTTCATTTGCCTGACCTAACCCATTATGTGGAGGCAACATATCACAAAACAGACATGAAATTGATATTTTTTGTGGTTTTTGAAGACACCGACACACAATGTTATCTCAACAGTTGCCACACTATATCAGAAAACATTAAAATGATTATTTTTGGAAGGCAACAACAAGCTTCTTATGTTGACGTTTTGTTTGGAAAGCTTATTAAAATATGAATGACAACAGTACAAGTATCCGGCTTTACGATTGGTTAGTGTTTATACCAGCAGGTGAAGGATTCTTGGAAAAAAAGAAATGGAAAGTTTCCTTGTAAAGAGCGAGTATGACTCAGAAGAATTCAGAGTGAAACAGCCCAGACAGTTTGTATCTGAAGACACAAACTGAACCAAAGCAGCCAGCTGGTTCACAGCTCCATCACCAGACAAACCCACTGACAAATACAACACCAAGACATTAAACAAACCCACGCAGACACACTAGATACCAGATTTTGTTCTGAATATCTATCAAACAATCCTCCAACAATCAGAAGAACCAACCAACCAACCAACCAACCAACGGACAGATAAACTGCAGTCTGACTGAGCATCCGATAGCTTTCAGTATTTGATAGTAATCAACATTATGGTGCTGAAGACACATTTCTGTTGGTCTGAAAAGAGAGAGATATTCACATCCCATCATAAACTCTAGACTGCCACCAGGACTAGATAAAGATGTCTTAGCTACATCAGACAACGGTCATAAAATGCATATTTGTTGTGGTTTTAGAAGGTTTGTATTTTGATTTTCACGTTGAGTTTGGAAGACCTATAAACATATAAATGACAGCAATAAAGTACTCATACAAGCTTAGAGTTACTCAGTTCATAGTTGTGTTTTAAACGATAAAAGAGGCAGAAAAATATATTTTTTAATAGTTTCCCTATAAAGGGCGAGTATGACTCAAAAGAATTCAGTCCCACACCCGACGTTACGGTAACGTGTTAGACACATGTAGCTTTCAAAATAAGAGCACATGGATGTGTTAGCAGAATCCACCACAGAATTTACAAGAAAACTGTCAAAATATGACGCCTTGAATAAAACATAGAAGAACCTTTATTCTCCTTTACAATAATTTATTTAAAAAATGCAATGATTAAGATGGAATAGTGGCATTAGAATGTGCGAGAGGCATGGTGAGTTCAAGGTCTACATGAATGTCAGAATTGTCGACGTTGTTCCAAGCTATAAGTTCCGACTTTCAAGTTCCAACTTTCGTGACAGCAATAAAGTACTCATACAAGCTGAGAGTTAGTCAGTTCATAGTTGTGTTTTAAACGAAGGATGCAGAAAAAATATATTTTTAATAGTTTTCTCTATAAAGAGCGAGTATGACTCAAAAGAATCCAGTCCCACACCCAGACAGTTTGTATCTGAACATGTAAACTGAACCAATAAAGCAGCCAGCCACACAAAAATATCCAATTTTGTTCCAAATATCTGTCCAGCAATCCTCCAAACAGTCTTTCAGATTTCTTATTTTTGGGACTGAGCGTATCGGTTGCATGAGAAGAGAAGAAATCCGGACATCTAAAAGTTCTCTGTGAGAATCTTCAACCAACGTTTGAAACCAAAGAAGAAAAAACCTTTCAGGAGTTCACACTGATTGTCAGTTCTTCAGTCCATCCTTTCAGTCTACTGAATGATGCAAGAGCTGGAATCTGATTTCTTGGTGAACCACTTTGCCACAGATTTCATCATCTACTTCAGCTTTGGCCAGCGATTTCCGAAAATTTCCATACAAGCTTTTTTTCTAAATCTGAGCCCCAAGCTTTGTTGAAAATCCTCCTTATGTTCTTCCCCTTCTTTCATTCATTTCTGCAGCTGGGATTGTTACACATTGATGCAAAATGGCAGCTTTAGAAAGACTGCTTGACACCAAGTTCTCACTATTTGTTAGTTTTACTGCAATAAATCCACTGCAAAATGAGGAAATAAACATCCTTGCAACTACATATGGAACCAGAAACACTAATACTTTCTGTTCTCTTAAGTGATTCTGGATGTATATTTTCCTTTTAGCGCATACATTTGAGGATTAATGCCTGTTAGACAGACTATTTACATTGCAGCAAATAGAGAGTCCGGCATTTGTGTGCTCAGGCTAATGGTGCGTTCAAGGTCTACACAAATGTCAGAATTGTGGACGTTGTTCCGAGCTACAAGTTTCAACTTTCAAGTTCAGACTTTCAGTGTAAATTAAACACACCATACGACATTAAGGTAGGAATGTGTTAGACACGCCTTCAAAATAAAAGCAATCACATGTAGTTTTCAAAATAAGAGCACATAGATGTGTTAGCAGAATCCACCACAGAATTTACAAGAAGACTGTCAAAATATGACGCCTTGAATAAAACATAGAAGAACCCTTATTCTCCTTTAAAATAATTTATTTAAAAAATGCAATGATTAAGATGGAATAGTGGCATTCGAATGTGCGAGAGGCATGGTGCGTTCAAGGTCCACACAAATGTCAGAATTGTCGACGTTGTTCCAAGCTACAAGTTCCGACTTTCAGTGTAAATTGAACACACCATACGACGTTACGGTAAGAACGTGTTAGACACATGTAGCTTTCAAAATAAGAGAGCATGGATGTGTTAGCAGAATCCACCACAGAATTTACAAGAAAACTGTCAAAATATGACGCCTTAAATAAAACATATAAGAACCCTTATTCTCCTTTACAATCATTCATTAAAATATGCAATGATTAAGATGGAATAGTGGCATTAGAGTGTGCGAGAGCCACCAAATTTAGGCTTGTAAATCTGCGGCTTTTTTCGCTCAGATTTGCCATTTTAAATCTCTTAAATCTGCGACTTTTTTTCTTGTACGTTTGCCACTTTAATCTAGTAAATTTGCAACTTTTTTCTCGAAATATTACCTGACTCTAACTACCAAATATAGTTCTTTGCCTGATAAAGGGTTAAATAACATTTGCTGACAGTTTCGTCTCCCCCAGTTCAAAAATCCCATCTGAGCCCATGCATTTGATGCATAAAATCCACCATAAACTGCCTATAAAAAGACTGAGGAGGTTTCTCTGTATAGGAGCATGCAGAGGTGTAGCAGTGAGCAGTTATTAAAGATGAATGGGAGTGTTGACTGACAGCGGCGTGTGTGCTCCCAGCAGGCCCAGCATGGATGTTATTATCCCGGGATAATACTGTTTCCTCTTAGAATAGACCTCGTCCGTCTCAGAGGGGAAGGATGAGATTTAATTAGTCTCTTGCTCTGAACGGAGGAACACTCACACCTACACATCTACGACTGCAGGAACAAACAGGGCAGTGATGGAGGAGGCGGGGAGCTGGACAGTGGAGGAGCAGGGTGATGGAGGAGGTGGAGGGAGACCTCGTGGCCTGCACTTTGTCATTAAAAACCTCTTGTCCACCTCTTTGCCATCTATCTATGAATGGAGAGGGTTTGTTTTTTCTTGTTCTTGTGCTTTTAATACCTATTATAGCCATATTGCCATGTGGATCCCGTCTATCACCCTATATATATGTATATATATGTATATATTCATATATATATATATATATATATATATATATATATATATATATTCAGGTTGTGTGTGTAGTGAAGAAAGATTAAGACAATAAAAGACAATAAGACAATTAAGACAATAAAAAGCTAGAAATGAAAAATAGTTTTAAAAACTGCAAGTCAAAACACAGTAAGGTCATATTATATAGTAGTTATTGTGCTGAAACATTCATTTTTTTGCTTTTTTCTCTGGTCAAAGCTGATATCTGTGATGTGTTTACAGAGGTATTGAAATGGAAATGTATTAAAAAGTTCATTTTTTAATGAATATACAGAATATGACAGACTTTTGTAAAGGTATTCCTCTTTGTCAAATACACATTTGTGACTGAACTGAAATGAGAAAATAAACATGATTTATTTATGCTTTTAGTTATATTAAACTCTCTTTGACATTTATGCATAAAAGCCTTTCAAAAAGCGAGGAATGTCCTCACTTCTCAAAAATGTCCTCACTCTGTTGGTTAAAAATGTGTCACGGTCCCCACTATGTAGGATGTACAAGAACACACACACACGTCTTCTCTTTGAAGACAAAGTGATGATATTATAGGAGTCAGAGCTGGGTTGTATTTTTTTTAAACACATTACCAGCAGCAGGCTGCAGATTCATCTTTGGATCAAACTACAAGCCAGAAAAATCATTCATTGTATTTGTTGATTGATATTGATGGATCATCAGTTACTACACCAGATGTCTTAGTAATGAATCCAAATTGTCTTCATCTTGTGTGAACAAGAAATGTGTTTTCCATTATAAAGGATTGAAGACTCAGACTGAATCTTTACCAAAGAAACATGATTTCTTTTTTTGGTGAACTGGATGTTTTAAAAGGTCAAACAGGTGTGGATGTTGAGGACCGATAGTTCAGAACCTGAAAATGAAATGAAAGGTCCAGTAAGTAAATGTAACTATTCCAATTGGAAGCCAGTGAGGGATTATATCTTCAGAACCAGTAGCACACATGAGTTGTTCTGTCCACTTTGTCTCCTTTTGTTTACACCAGGCCAAGAGTGGGAGGGAAGCCATACATATATATATATATAGATATAATAAATTAAAGCCGGGAAAGCGGATACGTCGTTTTGTAGTATTTGTAGTTTTTTCCACCTATTTTCAGTCTCTTGGCCAATGAAATGCATCAGAATACATGTGGGAGTGTTGCAATGCAACATGGGACTTTTCCAGAACTTTGAAATCATCACCAAAAAAGACAAAATGACCAAAAAAAACCCACAAAATTACTAAAAAAAAGACACAAAATGACCAAAAAAGACACAAAATGACAAAAAAAGACAAAATTACCAAAAAATAACACAAAATGACTAAAAAAAGACACAAAATGACCAAAAAAAGACACAAAATGACTAAAAACAAAAGACATAGAAAGACACAAAATGACTATATATATATATATATATATATATATATATATATATATATATATCTACCATTAAAGCTGGGAAAGTGGATACGTCGTTTTGTAGTTTTTTCCACCTATTTTCAGTCTCTTGGCCAATGAAATGCAACAGAACACATGTGGGAGTGTCGCAATGCAAGATGGGACTTTTCCAGAACTTTGAAATATATATATAGAGAGAGATATATATGATAATGTATATTAGAGAGTCACACAATTACTCACTGTAGGAGTGTATGAGGATGTCCGGTGGATGTGTTTGCGTGAGTTTGTCCTCCGTCAGCAGCATTTCCAACACAGTTTGAAGTTTTTTTGCAGACATTTTGGTTTTTTAATGAGCGTATTTAAAGCATATCTGCAGCTCATTTACTCGTCACAACTGAGGCTTCCTGACTCTCCTTCACTGGGTTTAAATACTCTACTTATGAGTGTATTTCCTCAGTAGTGTGTAGTAGTGAACATTTCTAATGTTTAAGTAATTTAACTGTAATTAATTCACACCCCGAGGCACCTTTACAGAGAAGCATAAATCCAGCTGCAGCAGTAAGAGGGACTGCTCTGCAATCAAACTGGCCGGTACACATTACAATAAATGAAATATAAAGTGCACCAATGTTACAAAATTAGCAAATTGATTTCCACAACATGCTCAATATTGTCTGTGATGACCTCTCAGCAAAGGTAAAACAGCTGACTTGCAATATGGGAGCCAATCAGTGATAAGTCTGACAATGATTTAGCCTCCGGGGGAAAAAGCCAATATTTGTGGGGTCCTGGTGAATTAAAGGGACATCTGGAAACCGTTTCCTGTGTGCTGGTCATTGTTTACAGTCTGACTATTAACTTATCTTAGAGCCGGACAAGATTTTGGCCTGTTTGAATGGTTTACTTTATTGCATTTCAATCAGTTTGTTCCGACTTTTCTGTTTATCTGCTTAGCCTGCTGCCCCCGCGACCCGGCCCCGGATAAGCAGACGAGAATGGATGGATGTTTTTCAGCATTTAACCAAAGCCCGCTCAACTTAGTGATTTTGCGTCATTTTTTTGGTCATTTTGTGTCTTTTTCTGGTGATGATTTCAAAGTTCTGGAAAACTCCCATGTTGCATTGCGACACTAACACATGTATTCTCATTTTGTGTCTTTTTGTCTGTTTTTGGTCATTTTGTGCCCTTCTTTAGTCATTTTGTGTCTTTTTTGGTCATTTTGTGTCTTTTTTTAGTCATTTTGTGTCTTTTCTTGGTCGTTTTGTGTCTATTTTGGTCATTTTGTGTCTTTTTTGGCCATTTTGTGTCTTTTTTTGGTCGTTTTGTGTCTTTTTTTGTCATTTTGTGTCTTTTTTTTGTCATTTTGTGTCTTTTTATGTCTTTTTTGGTCATTTTGTTTATTTTTCGATCATTTTGTGTCTTTTTTTAGTAATTTTCTGTCTTTTTTTGGTCATTTTGTGTCTTTTTTGGCTATTTTGTCTTTTTTTTTTTTAGTAATTTTGAGAAAACTTGAGAGAAATAACCCTCAAACCTCCAGGGGGAAATCAGAGCCGTGCTTGTTTTGTGATCACTGACTAAATATGAAAACCTCTCACGATGTCGGAGGCGAAGTGGAGGAGAAACCGTATCAATGGTAGCTGACTGGTGAGGCAGCAGAGAGCAGCAGAAGCAGAAAAAAACGAGTTGATAAGAAGCAGTGAAGCTGCACTTCTCCTCCTCTTATCAACTGAAGACCAGCCGGTGTTCCTCGTCGGCTCGCTCCAGACACAGAAATGAAGTCTCCCTGACACTTTGGAGCAAGCAGAAATCTTATCTGAGAGCAGAACGATATGTCCTCCATGTGAACTCTTCCACTGCTGCCTGCCGCCATGTAATCATCCGTCAAACAGCCGCGGCTCTTTCTGATCACCTTTTTGTTTCTGAGTCATTTTACACGGAGAGAACGATGACCTTATGTTTCTTTAGCCCCATTTCAACATTGTCTGGTTTCGTTTTTTAGCAGATATACCAGAACTAAACAAACCCTCTACAGCATGGGGCTCAAACTGGCGGCCCGCGGGCCAATTGTGGCCCTCGTGATGATATTTTGTGGCCCCCACCTTGATATGAAAGTTTAATGTGAGTTTTATATGAATGGCACTTTACCGTGTTGTGTGTGGAAGGTCCCTTTAATTACTTTTTTTGGTATTTTTGTGTCTTTTTAAAATAATTTTGTGTCTTTTTTTAATAATTTTGTGTCTTTTTTTTTATTATTTTGTGTCTTTTTTTGGTAATTTTGTGTCTTTTAAATAATTTTGTGTCTTTTTTAATAATTTTGTGTCTTTTTTAATAATGTTGTGTCTTTTTTGGTAATTCTGTGTCTTTTTTTGGTCATTTTGTTTCCTCTTTAAGTAATTTAGGTTATTTTCTGTCATTTTGTGTCTTTTTTGGTCATTTTGTGTCTTTTTGTTAGTAACTTTGTGTCTTTTTTAATGATTTTGTGTCTTTTTTTGGTAATTTTGTGACTTTTTAAATAATTTTGTGTCTTTTTTGGTAATTCTATGTCTTTTTTTGGTCATTTTGTTTATTATTTAAGTAATTTAGGGTTTTTTCTATCATTCTGGTCTTTTTTTTAATTATTTTGTGTCTTTTTTGGTCATTTTATGTCCTTTTTAAGTAATTTAGTGTTTTTTCAGTCATTTTGTGTCTTTTTTAAATAATTTAGTTTTTCTTCTGTCATTTTGTGTCTTTTTTTTAGTAACTTGTGTGTTTCTTTTTTTGGTCATTTTGAACCTGCCTCCAGCAGCCCCCAGGTAATTTCAGTTTGAGACCCCTGCTCTACAGTCATGGACATGACATTTTGTTATTTTGCCGTCTCCTACAGCAACTCATAAGAAGTGCAGTAGTAATAAAGCAAAGGTCACAGCTGACTCAGAGAATAACAGCTTGTAGAGGAAGTGGGAGACTAGATGAAAATCTAATTACATATCTATACTTCACATATTTAAACATTTAGAGGGGTCACTGAAGCATGAACCCTTTAGAGTTATTTTCTACAAAGAATATAGTTTCAGTGAAGAGAAATTAAAAAAATAACATTGGCCAACAGCAAAAACATGGACTTTATTAGCTGCATTACAGTTCTCAGCGACAGCAGTCCGTCTCTTTTAAATCATTTGGTGTCTTTTTTAATAGTTTTGTATCTTTTTTAATAATTTTGTGTCTTTTTTGGTCATTTTGTGTCTTTTTTTGGTAATTTTGTGTCTTTTAAATAATTGTGTGTCTTTTTTAAATTATTTTATTTCTTTTTTGGTAATTCTGTGTCTTTTTTAAATTATTTTGTATCTTTTTTTAATAATTTTGTGTCTTTTTTTGGTCATTTTGTTTCTTCTTTGAGACATGGAGGTGTGTGTGAATGTAGCTACACTTTCACTACTATTTCCACTCTCCTGAAATATCGACTCACACTGTTTACTCTGAATGACCTTTTAAACCTTGAAGATGAGAGTATATTTGAGTCCACTTAACTGTAAATCCCTTGAAAGTCACACAACACCCACAGAGATAAACTTAATCAAAGAAGCCTGACACACTTCCTCAGTGGAAAAATCCTCCTCAATCCAAAGATAAACATGAAACTTCCAGTAAGGATCATTTCTCAGAAGGAGTTTACAGTCTCTCTGAGCCACGGCAGCCATGAAACTGTGCTCGGCTGATTCAAAAAGGAAAAGAGTGTTGACGAAAATAAATTAAGTACATGTAATAAAATGCAAACCAAAGCTGTTGTGTCAAAACTGTTTAGGAATAGGAATGACCAAATCAGGAAGTGCCTTAAGCTGCATTCTACCAAAAATCCCAGCAGGGGGCGCTAAGTTTGGCTGCAGAAGCATTTTGGTCCATTCATCCCAATACTAAATGAGAAAACTTCTCACTTGATTTATTACCTCAGAAATGTTTTTCAGGACAACACTATGGTCTCAATCACTAGAAAAAAATCTTCTTCAAGACAATTTGATGTCAATAGTTCTAATAATGGCCCCATTTAGAAGAAAATAGAAGATAAAGAATCGTATGATTTGGGGCGGGGCTACCTTTGATTGACAGGTCACTAACAAGGTGAGCTGTCATCAGGAGAGAAGCAGAACAATGCGTATCCATGGCAACGTGTCAATAAAGTTATATATATAACGTTATATAGATATAAAAAAGGACGTTTAGCGGTTTGGTCTCATAACTTTGAGCCTTTCACTGTTTTTTCACTTAATGACAGTTTATTTGAACGCTTTGTTCATTAAATGTCTTGTTCAGTGTTTGGTTGGACTAACAGACACTCCAAGGAGTCGCTGCTCAGTTTTCTGAGGTCAGTAACAAACATTAAGTTTTTGTTTTTTGGCAAAACTAACATCCCAGTTAATGCTAAAGCTAATGCTAACATGAGTCAGTCAGGTTGAGGTGACTACGTCCATTATTTATATACAGTCTATGTAGATGGTGTTTCTTCAAACACTAACAAGAAGAATTCTATGATGTTTTTCTTTTATCTCTCATCACTTCGTGTTGCAACTTTAAATCGATTCTAAAAGATAAAGAAATAATTTCCCTTGGTCCGTATGGGATAATATGGGTTCTTCTATGTTTTATTTAAGGCGTCATATTTTGACAGTCTTTTTTTTTAATTCTGTGGTGGACTCTGCTAACACATCCATGTGCTCTTATTTTGAAAGCTACATGTGTTTGCTTTTATTTTGAAAGTGGGTCTAACACGTTCCTACCATAACGTCGTATGGTGTGTTTTATTAACACTGAAATTTGGAACTTGGAGCTCAGAACAATGTCGAAAATTCTGACATTCTTGTAGACCTTGAACACACCATTGTGCTAAATAGAAAACATATACATATACAACCTGAATCACTTAACAGAACAAAAAATATTAGTGTTTCTGGTTCCATATGTAGTTGCGAGGATGTTTATTTTCTCATTTTGCAGTGGACTTATTGCAGAAAAACTAACAAATAGTGAGAACTTGGAGAGCTTTTATTTTGAAAGTGGGTCTTACACATACGAGTCTCTTTCACTGAAGTTGTGATGGCTGTGTTTGTATTTAATTGTATGTAAATATTGTAACTTGTCACTTTTTATGCTGCTTTCTTGGCCAGGTCTCTCTTGTAAAAGAGATTTTTTTTAATCTCAACAAGACTTTTTACCTGGTTAAATAAAGGATATATATAACCTACATATCAGCGTATCATTTTCAGACTAATCTCATTTTCCAAACATGTCAGAGCAGCTTGGAGCTGACTGTTTGGTCTGCTCGGTGGCTCGGGGTTTCTGACTACAGCTGGTGTTTTCGTCTGACTTGTGCACAGCCACAACACAGCTCCTGTGGGAGGACTCAAATCATTTCACAGCATCTTCACCCCGGCTCGCCTCGGTTTAACTTTCTCCCTGGAAACCTCTCCATTACTCTGCAGATACAGTCCAGTGACAGTGACAGAGGGAGCATGACGGAGGGGTGAAGGAGAGAGAAAGAGAGAAGATGGGGAAAAGATGGAGACACAGAGACGAGAGGAACACCTACGCTGATTTAACCAGGCAAATAACTGTATTTGGTAATCTCAGGTAATATTTCGAGAAAAAAGTTGCAAATTTACTAGATTAAAGTGGCAAATCTACAAGAAAAAAAGTCGCAGATTTAAGAGATTTAAAGTAGCAAATCTGCGCAAAAAAGTTGCAGATTTACGAGAAAAAAGTGGGAAAAAAGCAACTTTTTTCTCACAGATTTACCAGTTTAAATCCCATAAATCTGTGCTTTTTATCTCGTAGATTTGCCACTTTAATCTCGTAAACTTTTTTCTCAAAATATTATTTTCGTATGTTTTTTTACACATTCTGGCAGTATGTAATATCCTCCAATATTCTCTAGGGTTAAAATTTGGAATTTGATGGAAAAACGTATTTTTTACGGTAAAATATGGAATAAAATGGCAATCTTAAACATGAAATCAAAAGTGCTAATATCATTTTACCGTAATATTAAAAAAAGTTGCACCGTATTTATTACGGTAAAGTTCTGGCAACCACAGCTGCTCGTTTTTACCGTAAAACATGTTTGTTTTTTGAAAGTTTAACTGGACAGAACTGGAGGCTGTATATACAGAGCAGAGAGCAAGAGAGTGGAAGTAAAGGTTGTAAAAATAGAAATAGTTTAATATGTATAGCATGTGGAGCGGGTTTGACCACTTGAATGCAACATTGTTCTGTATCTTCCTTTAAAATCCTGGATGTCTGCTTTTCTCAACCTCAGATTATCACCACAAAGAATGTGCTGCAGACGGACATTCTGAGGATTTATCTAGTGTTGAGCTCTACCAACCTACATAATGTCAAACTGCAGGAATATACTCTATGATCCCCCAACTTCCAGAAAATACTCCTCTGCATTGTGAGTATTATCGGTGCAATGAGTTATTTTTCCACTCCATGCCTTAACCAAAATATGTTTTATTTAAAAAATATTTAAATGAACTGTAGTGTAAACAACAACCAACATATTTACATAAATAAAAATAAGTTTGTACATGAAATTCCCAGTGCAGCCAAACACATTTGCTGACTTGAAGCTGACTCAATGAAGGACCCAAAAACATCTCTCCTCCTTTCATAATACTGAACATACTACTTTCCCACAGGATTTTTTTTTGCCAGACATTTTTGCCCTAAAAGCCTAAATTTGGTGTTTCTCGCACATTCTAATGCCACTATTCCATCTTAATCATTGCATATTTTAATGAATTATTGTAAAGGAGAATAAGGGTTCTTCTATGTTTTATTTAAGGCGTCTTATTTTGACAGTCTTTTTTAAAATTCTGTGGTGGATTCTGCTAACACATCCATGTGCTCTTATTTTGAAAGCTACATGTTTGCTTTTATTTTGAAAGTGGGTCTTACCGTAACGCCTTATGGTGTGTTTAATGACACTGAAAGTCTGAACTTGTTTTTTAAATTGTTTTTAAAAAAAACAATGAAACTATTTATTTTAGTGTTTTTTTCCTGTTTTATTTATTTTATTGTTCTTGTTTGCTTGTTTATGTACAGCACTTTGTTGCGGCTGTGGTTGTTTTTAAAGTGCTTTACAAATAAAGTTGAGTTGAGTCCCATCAAACTCTCTTCCTGTTTTCCTTCCATACACTTCCATTTATTTTACAACAACAAATGGTGCACCTCCTGGTTCTCATTAACTTTTGTTTCACTGATTTAAGATCTTATTCTGCCTCAGAGTCACTTTCAGGAAAGGCTACTTTCCTAAATTTTGTTACAGCCTCCTTGAAAAAAAAAAAGAAAAGATTTCCTCCCAGCTATCTGTTGAGGCTTTAAAACTCCACTGTGACTTTATTTGGTTACCAAAAAACAAAAATCTGTGTTCCTGTAAACTGATTACCTGCAGGAGTTTGTTGTTTCACTGAAAATGTGTGCATGGACAGAAATTCCCTCTGCACATATGGATACACAACAGAACTGACAAACACACTGTGCATAGCCAGAACACACACACACACACACACAGCCACTGCTATAATATCCAGTTCTATCAGGTTGGAGCAGGAATCAGATAATGACTTCTATCAAACAGCCCTCCAGAGTCAAATAAAACCTCCTCGTCTTCCTCCACAAGTAGCTCGCAGTCTGTGTATGTGTGTGTGTGTGTGTGTGTGTGTGTGTGTGTGTGTGTGTGTGTGTGTGTGTGTGTGTGAATGCAGAAGTAAACCACAGTCAGTCCAAAGGCAGCTTACGTAGGAGGATTTGTAGCAGCATAAAATTTACTGGATTTTTTGTGTCACCGTGTATCCAGAATGTGTGTGTATGTGTTTGTGTGTGTGTGTGTGTGTGGGCAGCTGTGTCCTGACAGAAAGTTAGCCTTCATGATCCGATGACCTGAGACGTCGCTGCTTCTGCTCATAAATCGTCTTCTCAGGAGGACAGACAAGGAGAGGACAGACTGTGTGTGTGTGTGTGTGTGTGTGTGTGTGTGTGTGTGTTTGTAGGTCTATGAGATAGTATAAACTAATACTGAATCATACACAACATTTCAGGATCTTTCATGACGAGTTTAAAGAGACAATAATTACAAAAGATAAAGTTCCATTATCTATGATCTTTAGTTTTTATTATTATTATGTATTTATTTAGTATAAATACATAGAAATAAAATACCTTCCAGCTTGCAGGATAAACTTTAGTGAAAACACCTGATTTAAAAACAATTTAAAGCGACGCTGTAAAAAATTTTTTGCCGTAAAATCCTAAATTTGGTTCCTCTCGCACATTCTAATGCCACTATTCCATCTTAATCATTGCATTTTTTTAATGAATCATTGTAAAGGAGAATAAGGGTTCTTCTATGTTTTATTTAAGGCGTCTTCTTGTAAATTCTGTGGTGGATTCTGCTAACACATCCATGTGCTCTTATTTTGAAAGCTAACACATTTGCTTTCATTTTGAAGGCAGGTAACTAACACATTCTTACCGTAATGCCTTATGGTGTGTTATATTAACACTGAAAGTCTGAACTTGAAAGTTGGAGCTTTGAGCTCAGAACAACGTCGAAAATTCTGACATTCGTGTCGACCTTGAATGCACCATTAGCAGCCGGACACTCTATGTGCACTGCAATGTAAATAGTCTAACTAATGGGCATATTAGTGTCTATTTTTGGACATTTTGTGTCTTTTTTGGTCATTTTGTGTCTTTTTTGGTAATTTTGTGTCTTTTTTTATCATTTTGTGTCTTTTTTTGGACATTGTGTGTCTTTTCTAGTCATTTTGTGTCTTATTTTGATCATTTTGTGGTCAATTTGTGTCTTTTTTGGTCATTTTGTTTCTTTTTTGGGTAATTTTGTTCTTCATTATTTGTCCAAGATTTGTCACATCAACTGAGTTTGTATGATCTGAACTGTGCGTGTGAGATTGTGTTCAGTGAGCGGCGGTCGCAGACAACATGCATGTTAAATTGGGGGTTGCGGCTCAAAAAGGTTGAGAACTACTGCTTTAGAGAATAGAAAGCAGCACATTAGAATAGAAACCACATCAAAGTTTATGCCCCCGCTCTCCACAGCGAGCACTTTCACTGTCCGGTGACTCCGTGACAGCGTCTGTGTTTTGTCTAGGAGCATATTTATGGAAGGTAAGTAGCCATCATCCCACTCCATTACACTCACGCAGCATTTATTCTGCTCAGGTGCCCCAGGTTTCAACCAGGTTTGTCCTGACTCAGCCAGCTGTCCTTCACCGTCCTGCTGAGACTGAATGAGACACGGGACGGGACCCCATCTGTTGGAGGAGCCCATCGTGCAGTTGAAGTGCTGAGGCAGCAAGAGGGAAATGGCTACAGATAAACCCACTGCGTCACATGTTTGTGGGCAAAGGAAGTTATGATGTTGTTGACCAAGAGACCGAAAATAGGTGGAAAAAACTATAAATACTACAAAACGATGTATCCGCTTTCCAGGCTTTACTGTAATGTGTGTGGAAGGTCCTTTTAATTACTTGTTTTGGTAATTTTGTGTCTTATATTCAATAATTTTGTGTCTTTTTTCAGTAATTTTGTGTCTTTTTTAATAATAATAGTTTCTTTAATAGTTTCTTTTTTAAGTAATTTAGTTTTTTTCTGTCATTTTGTGTCTTTTTAAAAAATGTTGCGTCTTTTTTTAGTCATTTTGCGTCTTATTTGGGTAATTATCTGTCTTTTTTAAGTAATTTAGTTTTTTTGCCATTTTGTGTCTTTTTTTTAGTAATTTTGTGTGCTTTTTTAATAATTTTGAAATTTAATTTTTTTGGGTCATTTTGTGTGTTTTTTAATAATTTTGTGTCTTTTTTGGTAATTCTGTGTCTTTTATTGGTCATTTTGTTTCTTTATTTAAGTAATTTAGTTTTTTTCTGTCATTTTGTGTCTTTTTAAGAGTTAATTTCATCATTGTGTCTTTTTAGTGGTCATTTCACATCTTTTTTGTTAATTTTATGTCTTTTTAATGGTCATTATATGTCTTTTTGGTCATTTTGTGTCTCTTTTTTGGTCAATTTGTGTTTTTAGTGTTCATTTTTACATATATTTTTGGTAATTTTGTGTCTTTTTTGATCATTTTGTGTCTTTTGGGGTAATTTTGTGTCTCTTTTGGTCAATTTGTGTCTCTTTTTTGTCAATTTGTGAATTTTAAGTGTTCATTTTTACATATATTTTTGGTAATTGTGTGTCTTTTTTTGATCATTTTGTCTCTTTTTTTTCAATTTGTTTATTGTGTGTAAAATAAGAAATGAACTCCTAAAACTAGGATCTATCTAACACTTCTAAAGTTTTTTAAATCTTGGTAAGAAACAAATAATCATCAGGCCACTCTGCTCGGGCCGCTGCTGGCAGCTTCAATTTATCTGGTTTTAAGAAACTTGTCCTTAGATGTGAGCTGATAGTTTTCCGGAAGTCTTTTCGAAATCTTTTCAAAGTCTTCTGATGCATAGGTAGCATAAGACATTAGTGGTCCTCATAAAGAATTGCAGAAACCACTCCATATTCTATTTCAGAGCGTAACCTTTCGATAAGATTTCATGAGTGGTCTGATTGTCTGTTTCCTTCCGTCAGAAAGCAAAAAAAAAATTCTATTTCACTCAGTTTCAAAAGAGTGAACTTCCATTAAGTCATATTCGGATTTTGGAAGAGCCATTAGCTGCCTTATCTGGTACACTTTGAGACTGGAGAAGTGATTTAAGTGGAGAAAGAAAGAAGCTTTGTAGTGGGTTTCAGACGCCGGCCTTGGGAAAGGCACTTTCCATTTATCAACAGAGCCAGACTCACTGGATGGACTTTTATCAACAACAACTACAAACATCGCTCTGGTCTTCACATTGAAATGGGAGACATTTGGTGCATGCTCATTAGAGCGTAGTAGAGAGTGGGGAAATATATCCCCGTAGCCTCTTCCATCTGTGGGAATATGGTTCCGGTTAGTTTCAGGGCTTTTATTAAGTGTCCACATGAAACACTGGAGGTTAACCCTTTGATGCTTTGATTTCCCATGTTATTTCATGCTGACTGTGTGTTTGAATATCTTTTTTTTTTTTTATTACAATAGATCATTATATCCATTTTTCCTTTCATACTTTATGAAGAAAAATGGTTTTTGTATTATTCCATCAAATTTACACACATGGGTCAAAAATGAGCGGGTGCCTTAGAAGCATAGTGATACAAAAAATACACTAAATGAACTATTCAAAATAAGAGCACATGGATGTGTTAGCAGAATCCACCACAGAATTTTCAACGTTGTTCCAAGCTCCAATTTGCGACTTTCAAGTTCCGGCTTTTAGTGTAAATTGAACACACCATAAGGCGTTTCGGTAAGAGCCTTCAAATTAAAAACAAACTCATGTAGCTTTCAAAATAAGAGCACATGGATGTGTTAGCAGAATCCACCACAGAATTTACAAGAAGACTGTCAAAATATGACGCCTTAAATAAAACATAGAAGAACCCTTATTGTCCTTTACAATAATTCATTAAAAAATGCAATGATTAAGATGGAATAGTGGCATTAGAATGTGTGAGAGGCACAAAACAACTATGTTTGTCTTATTTTGAAGGTTTAACTTTAAAAGAGTTGTTAGAACCACCAGATTACATTGGAAAATCACATATTTTAACATGTGAGACTTATTAGAGCCACCAAATAATAGTTTCCATTGGAAAAAACACCAATTTAACAAAATAGGATAGTTAATATTTGTGTTTTCTTTGTCAGGTTTTAAATCGGTGACAACATATAAACACCTTCTAATGCACATCATGGGTCAAAAATGACCTTATGCATTAAAAGCGTTGTGATAAAATAAAGGGGGTTTATTTAAAAAGTAAGAAATTAAGAAGAAATGAGGACGTATGATGATCAAAAACAAGTTATTTGAGGAAAACCTGCAAAACTGAATGACGAATTTAATTAATTGCAAATATATAGAATATAAAAACTCAGTCGGGTCACTTTAGACCATGTTGTGCACCACATCCTGTTTGTTTTTGGACATGAAGTCCTGACTGATGTGAGCTGGATCAGATTAACTCTTGGCCAAATACAATATTTGTCACCATCTTGTAAAGCGGTCGACACCAACAGCCTCTTAGGGCGAAATCACAGACATCACTTGGGATTACCTGTCAATCATATTTCCCTGAATGCGCAGTGACAGAGCTTGTTGAATCTGGGAATCCGTCCAGAATCGACTCCTCCACTCTGACTCGGAGCAAGTCAGGGTTTGTAAATGTATTCTGCAGCAGGCGCCAAAGGTCCCAAAATCACCATGACCCCATTTATTCAGAATGTGAAGCTGAGGAGGATAGAAATTATTGATTTTTAACAGCACAGTGGGATCCCTTGTGCTTATTCCAACCAGAAACACAGTTTGGCATGTTCCCCAACCGTGCAATAGATTTACATACATATAAATATAAGATGTTAGCATATTAGCATTGCATTAAAATCACACAAAATCACACCATAACCACTGTCTCTGCAAATGTTTAAATATATGTTCAATGTATGTTTGAATGCTGCTATGGGATGCTTGAATTTCCCCAAATAAAGTGTCTGCCTGTCTGTCTGTCCTTCTATCTATCTTGTCTACTCTCTTTAACTTTACTCCACACTGCAAAATTTTCTCTTAAGTTTTAACAATTTAACTGAAAATAACATTTTAACTGTAACTGATTAATCATGTAAGTCTTTTAATTCTTTTAAACCATGGGTGTCAAACTCGCGCCCCGCGGGCCAATTGTGGCCCTCGTGACGATATTTTGTGGCCCCCACCTTGATATGAAAGTTTAATGTGAGCTTTATATGAATCGCACTTTACCGTGTTGTGTGTGGAAGATCCTTTTAATTCCTTTTTTTTGGTAATTTTGTGTCTTATTTTAATAATTGTGTGTCTTTTTTAAGTAATGTTGTGTCTTTTTTAATAAATGTGTGTCTTTTTTGGTAATTCTGTGTCTTTTTTGGGTCTTTTTGTTTCTTTTTTAAGTAATGTAGTTTTTTTGTCATTTTGGGTCATTTTTGGGTCATTTTGTGTCTTTTTTAAGTAATTTAGTTTTTTTCTGTCATTTTGTGTCTTTTTTTAGTCATTTTGTGTCTTTTTTTGGTCATTTTGATACTACCTCCAGTGGCCCCCAGGTAATTTGAGTTTGATACCCCTGATCTATAATCATGTACTCTTTTTTGAATGGATCCTCAAGGACTCTTGTTCTTAAATGAAGCTACCTTTGGCCGCCATGTTCTTGTATGTTTGCTTGTTTTGTATTTGTCTTGTGACCTATGTGTCAATTCTGTAAAACAAAACTCAATAAATATATTATTGAAAAAGATTAAAAGACCAAACATTGTCCTGTTTCAGTCTGTCACATGTGAGAATAGTGAGACATTATTTGCATGTAGGTATGAGTCTTTATATTGGCTACACATGAGTTACCCTTGTGAACGTTGTGGCCCTGAGGTTGAAACACTCTGCTGCTCTTGTGTGCTCGGACTGACATCCGTTCAGATGGAAATTTTAATTTCTGTGCAAGCCTTTGACGTCTGTGTGAATGCTATTAAAGTGTATTAAAGGCCGTCCTTGGTGTCGGAGGAAATGAGATTCCCTGCCATTTAGAAATACTGGAGACTGCTTTTAAAAAAAAAATGACTGACAGAAAAATGGAGGAAATTTGGGTACTTTTAAGGGATAATAGGTAACTCAGCTGACAATATGATTACACTTTTACAATCGGTGTCCTCTATGCTTTACAGCGTCTTGAAGGGGAATTTGGAATTATTTCTAACACTCTTTGAAAAGGGATATGCAGTATTTTTGAGCAAATATGAATTGGAACGTCTTCGTCATTACCGTAAATGTCTCCCACCAGATATTCACATCAATGAAGGGGAATATAAAATACACCACGTTTAGATTCTATTCATGTCTTTTTTTCAACATTCTCCTCACGCTTCCTTCTGTCCTCCATCCTTAAATCCTTTTTCCTTCATCACAAATCCCTCTGCAAATGTTTAAATACATGTTTAATGTATGTTTGAACGCTGCTACTGGATGCTTGAATTTACCCAGGGTCAATAAAGTGTCTGTCTGTCTGTATCCGTCTGTCTGTCTGTATGTGTCTGTATGTATCTGTCTGTCTGTCTGTCTGTATGTGTCTGTCTGTCTATCTGTCTGTATGTGTCTGTATGTTTCTGTCTATCTGTCCGTCTGTATCTGTCCATCTCTGTCTGTCTGTCTGTCTGTCTGTGTCTGTATGCATCTGTCTGTCTGTATTTGTCTGTCTGTCTTTCCGTCTATCAGGGTAAATAAAGTGTCCGGCTGTCCGACTGTCCATCCATCTGACCATCTGTCTGTCCGACTGTCCATCCATCTATCTGTCCGTCTATCTGTCTGTCTGTCTGTCCGTCCATCTATCTGTCTGTCTGTCCGTCCATCTATCTGTCTGTCCGTCTATCTGTCCATCTATCAGGGTAAATAAAGTGTCCGGCTGTCCGACTGTCCATCCATCTGACCATCTGTCTGTCTGACCGTCTATCTGTCTGTCTTTCCGTCTATCAGGGTAAATAAAGTGTCTGTCCGTCCATCCGTCCACCCATCCATCTGTCCATCTATCTGTCTGTCTATCTGTCCGACTGTCCGTCTGTCTGTCTGTCTGTCTGTCTATCTGTCCATCTGTCTGTCTGACCGTCTTTTCCAGCCTCCATCCTAACATCCTCCTCCTGCTTCCTTCTGTCCTCCATCATTGAATCCTTCTTCCTTCATCTTTCCGTCCACTGTTATTCCATTCCTTCCTTCTCCTCATTAATAATGACAGCAGATTCAGTTTCCATAACCTCACACTCACACACTGCTCAGCCTAAGAGAAATACAAGCTCCTTCCATGCATGGAGGTTAATTGAGGTCCTGTGAGGGATCAGTGGGTGGTCACCCCTGGGTGTCGGGTCACACTGAGCAGCTCTCTGCAGCTGTAAACACAGATAGTCACTGTGATTGTGTCTTTTTTTTTGCATGAACGTTTTCAGGCCTTTTCCCTGATGCAGAGCCACACAATGAGGGGAAGAAGAAGAAGAAGAAGAAGAAGAAGAAGAAGAAGATTTTTTTCTTCTTCTAAAATAAAATACACTGTAATATGTATTTATTGTAATATATATACAAACCACTACTGTCATTTTTGCATTTATCTTTTGTAAAAAATATGTTTTCCTACTGTTAAATGTACTAAACACCATATATCTAACAGAAATATACTGTAATATTTAATGGTAAAATCTTTAATTTATGAGTTTTCATTTATAAAGTATTTTCTTGTCAATTATATGGCAGAAGAAGGAGAAGAAGAAGAAGAAGAAGCAACAGCAGACCCACAGCCTCTGGGCCATATCAATATTTAATATCAAGTTCAATATTCAATATATGTTTCCTGCCAAAAGCTCCATAATCAAGGCATGCTGTGTTTAAGAAAATATGCTTGGTGGTTTTAAATCTGTTTTTGCTGCATGTGTAAAAGGTCATTTATTATATTTTTACCTTACCAGAGAAAATGGTGTTACACTGTAAAAAATGTCTGTAGATTTTAGGGTGAAAAACTGCTAAACCATGACAGTAAAATATGTAAAATGATAAATGAGTTAATTCAGTTTCAGTAACAATGAAACACTGTAAATGTATATATATACGCCGAAATTGTATTTTTTACAGTTTTGTTTTTTGATAAGAGGGTGTAAATGTAAGGAAATAAACAGTTTTATACACTGGCAAATGAATTGTGTTAATACGGTAAAATTAACCCATATTTCTTTTTTCAAAAACTACTTCCTGTTCAAAGATAATGCTTAGTTTTTGTACAGATCCTACTAGGGTTGTCAAAAGTATCGATACCCAAAAAAGTATCGATACTAAAATGTTGTATCCGGATACGATACTCATTTTCAAAAGAATCGAGTATCTGAAGCTTGTTATCATAGTTATTGTTATCACGTTTCTTTCTGCACAACTGTTTCTTATTATAAATATTTAACCTGTGGTTCTGTTAATTTTTACATGTTGCATTTTTCTTGTTGATAAAAATATTTCTGTTAAATTTTGGGGTCTTTGTTTTTATCCTTGTAGTATCGAAAATGGTATCGAGTATCGAATATTTTCCTGAGTATCTGTATCGAGTTGAAAATGTTAGTATCGTGACAACCCTAGATCCTACTGATCCAAAATATCTAGGAGAAACTAACAACACATACCAAACAAAAGCTTGGGTCTTAAGAGGTTAAAGCTCATGAACACGGTTTTCCTTCCCAGATTCCATCTGAACAGCACATGATTACAGTACTGACCTTGGCAAAGGTCTGTGTTTCCCCAGTGCCATTCTATAAATTATTCAACATGGTCTCACAGGAATCCGTGAAATAGCCACGGATTTGCTTAACTCAAAATCCGTGGAATAGCCACGGAATCACTCAAATTTCTGTGAAACTGACACGGATTTCGCTACAATGCAAGTTAATGACAGTCATATTCCGTGGCTATTCCAACATACAAAGTGATTATGTACATTCACTGAGTGAATATTTAGAAAATAAAACATATATTTCTTGCTAGAAATGTGATCAAAATCCATTTTTATGCAGAAACTAAGTCAAAATATTGTTGTTTTTTTTCACTAAAAATGAGAGAACTGTCCGCCATGTTTTTTGTTCTGACCGCCGGGACCTTGAAAGTCACGTGACTTGGAACAAACCAATAGGAACAAATATCCATGGAATAGCCACTGGATATCATTCACTGCATTGTAGCGAAATCCGTGTCAGTTTCACGGAAATTTGAGTGATTCCGTGGCTATTCCATGGATTCCTGTGAGACCAGGTTCAAATAAAAAGAAACAAAAGAAACAAAAAGAAATATGTTTCCATAGTTTGACTTAAAGCTCATGAACACGGTTTTCCTTCCCAGCTTCCATCTGAACACCACATGATTATACTGACCTTGGCAAAGGTCTGTGTTTCCCCATTACCATTATATAAATTATTACCTACAGTATGTAGATAAAAGTGAATCCACAGTGGAGGAGAACACTTCTGGGACCTGCACTTCTCTTCACTTCTGCACCGTTTGTTCTGTTTGCTTGATTTTTTTTTCTAATCATGAGAGTTGCATCACCCCTCTGGTTCCCCCTCAGCAGAGCAGCGGTCATGCTCCAAGCTCCCGTGTCTCCGCTCGCTTTGAAATGTTCGACATCCATCCACTGCTTTTATTGGTGAAGGAGGCAGCCGTGTTCCTGAATCTGTACCAGGATTTTAATATACCAACACAGCCTCCGTCTGCAGCCTCCCACAGCACCGCTCATTAAGGATTCAGGAGGGGAGGCTGTGTGTGTGTGTGTGTGTGTGTGTGTGTGTGTGTGTGTGTGTGTTCTTGTACGTCCTACATAGTGAGGACCGGAACACGTTTTTAACCAACAGAGTGAGGACATTTTTGCAAAGTGAGGACATTTCGGCCGGTCCTCACTTCTTTAAAGGCTTTTTTTTAGATTTCAGACTTTGTTTTAAGGGTAAAAGGTTACATGATAATGATAATTAACTGAAACTGTATTGTGTGGTTACAAAACTAAGTGAAGTTATAGTGAAAATGTCCTTCGTTTTCGTCTTTGTCAACTTTTTCTTACATAATCAAGATGGATAAGGCAAAGGAAATAAAGGCAAAATTTACTGTGACCTCTTTTAATCTCCCACCCAACAAATAACCCATTACAAAAAACTACAACTAATAAAAACTAAACTAAAACTAAAGCATTTCAAAAAAATAAATACTAGCAAACTCACTCTAAAAAGGATTTAAAATTAACTGAATTTGAAAAGAAAAATTCACAACCCAATTAAAACTAAAACTAATGAAAAATCCAAAACTATAATAACCTTGGTAGGAAATTCACTGTTACAATGAGGGTCCCCACAAAGATAGAAGTACAAGAATGTGTGTGTGTGTGAGAGGAAAATTCAGTAACCCCTTTGAGACGGGACGCTAGCCAGGCCTTGAGTATATCACACACACACACACACACCCCCCCACACACACACACACACACACACACACACACACCCTCTTTCTTGCCTCACCCCTTATCCAATCACACTTAAGCGTGATGTTGTTGTCCATTAGCATTGACTGGCTTTGCTGACGCTGGCAGAAAAAATGGTAGCATTTCTCTCTCTCTCTCTCTCTCTTGCTCTCTCACACACACACATTTTCACACACACATACACACTCATGATGCCCTCACTTTTACCCTTGAGAGATTCATTAGCAGATCACAGTGGATGACTGCAACGTACGACAGGATACAGAGGAAGACACATCCCCACAAGCAGGAAGTAGTTAGTGGTGGAGAGAAAATGCTTTTGATGACTTGCAGCATTTGATTATGATTTTATGCATACAGTTTATTGCTTTATTAGGTGGTCCAAAATAAAATTAACAACACTCTTGCAAGTAAAAGTTCTCCATACAGTTTCTACTGAGCAAACAGGTGCTGATTGTACTGCCCTACAGAGTCTAACTGCAGTAACTATATAAAGTGTTAAACTGAGAAAAACTGCTTTCAAGATTTTTAATGTTTTTTAACTGGCCGGACAAATATGTTATAGCTAGGTAAGTGATATGACACTTATTTCTACATATATTGAAGATTTCAGCTCATTAAGAAGAGTAAGAACGAGTCAAAGCGCCACAGTCCTCCTGCAGCAGTCTCTCCCAGCTGCAGAGCTGGAGGGGATGTTAACCCCTTAGCGTCCAGTCTGCAAATTGCTAACAGGCTAACAGTTAGCTCTGCAGCAGTACAGTGTGTATGTGCTAACAGGCTAACAGTTAGCTCTGTAGCAGTACAGTGTGTATGTGCTAATAGGCTAACAGTTAACTCTGTAGCATTACAGTGTGTATGTGCTAACAGGCTAACAGTTAGCTCTGTAGCAGTACAGTGTGTATGTGCTGCTGCTGCAGGAGGTGTTCACTTAGCGATCTCTGTTTGTTTACAACAAGCACCAGACACTCTGTGCACAGTTAGTGATGCCAGTTAATTCACCTCACGATGTTTATGATCAGCGGAGATGCTGTGCATAATTAGCCATGCTGCTTTGTTTACACAACAATCGAAAACCATACGTCAGAGGAAACATGGCTTATATTGTTTGCAATTGAAAAAAAAGAAAGAAACATTTTACTTTATTTATTTCACTTTAACTTGTGGAAGAAGAAGTTTATTAAAAGTTCCTGCTTACATCATGCATGTAAAGAGTTATAATAAAACATTTCAAAATGCAACTCGGTTAAAAAAAAGTCTGTTGGTCCAGTTGTATATTTTGCAATTGTAGTTTTCCTAAAATCTCGTCTCGTTCTCATGAACTCAATATCATTTCTCGTCATGCAGATGCAAGTAACACTTTTTCTTTCCTCTAGTCTGAAAAAAGACACATTATGGAAGCAAAGTAGCCCAAAATGCATGGATGAACAATGTCTCCTTGAAGTGTATCACCGCTGACTCACCAAACTCTTCTGTCTGAGCTCTTTCACTGCCAAACTCCTTTTCGTGAACAGAGATTTAATAAACCAGAGTTTTGTATTTTAAACCTATAAACTCCAACAACCTGTTATTTAACTCTGACTTCCTGCACTGTATTTTTATCTCACCTGTCCTTAAAGCCATACTCCATCAAAATCAAAGTTTTTTATATTATTAAACTTCAGGTTTTCAGTGTGAATGTTGGTCATTTTCAATGCTTTTGCTAAAATGAACATAAAAAAAACAAAAATTATGAGCCTGGTTTCCTGTTTCTGTTCCACTTGAGCCATTCATTTCCCTTCTAGCTGCTCAGAAATGAGCTTAGAACAGCATACAATGCACTGAATGACAGTTCTGGCAGACACTGGAGGAAAACTTATAATACACTTACACGCTGTAATGTACTTGGACACACACACACACACACACACACAGCTAACAGGGTACTGAAACACTCCTCTGCTTTGATGGTACGCTTGTGTTCACTGTCTGTTCATTTTGTTAGTGCACTGTGATTTAATGTGGACATAAATGTGTGTGTGTGTGTGTGTGTGTGTGTGTGTGTGTGAAATAAATAGATGATTGACATGTGTGTGTACAACTTGATTGTTTGCATCCTTTTTCTCAAACGTAATTTGTTGCTTTAAGCATGCAAGTGGCGTTTATGCACATTCACATCCGCAATGCATGTGGTTGGTTGTGTGTTGCCATGGCGACGCAGTGGAGTTATCGTCGTGTCTGCCCGTGGCAATCTTAATTCAACTAATATGGCTGAGTGGAGACACACATCCAGCCTACTGATGAGGAGGGAGAGAGAGAGAGAGAGAGAGAGAGAGGGGACACCAGTTAGAGAGGAAAATATATGACGTTACGTAAAATATCCCAAAAAAAGGGAAGAGGACAGAAGAAAAAGAATGATGCAGAGAAATCTGCCACAAATCGATAAGAACACCAACAAGTCCAGACAGCAGCAGGAACACAGTGAAAATGACTTTGGCCCAAGTGAATGAAATGTATTGATTTCAAGGAGCGTGGCACATGTAACAGCTCCAAACCGTATACTTTTTCTGTCATTTTTCTGTTTACATTTTTCTGTTTTTCAATTTTCAGGTTGACTCCTTCCTTATATTGCCATTAAACTGTGTGACCATGGCCATGTTGGTACAAGTGCACATGACAAGATGAAAAAGCATTCAAACTGGAGCTGGCGTAGTCGTAGTGGTAGTAATAAGAGCTAGTCGGAGAATGAACTGAGGTTTTTTTAATTATCTTGTAGTATACATTTACATTTAGTCATTTAGCCGACGCTTTTATCCAAAGCAACTTACAGCAAAAGGGAAACAATCAAGGTCTAGTGCAATGAGAACCATTAGTGCAGCAATAAGGTCTAGTGAGGATTCTTTAAGAGCATGGGTCTCAAACTTGCGGCCCGCGGGCCAATTGTGGCCCTCGTGACGATATTTTGTGGCCCCCACCTTGATATGAAAGTTTAATGCGAGTTTTATATGAATGGTACTTTACTGTGTTGTGAGTGGAAGGTCCCTTTAATTACTTTTTTGGGTCATTTTGTGTCTTTTTTAAATAATTTTGTGTCTGTTTTAGTAATTTTGTGTGCCTTTTTTGGTGATTTTGGGTCTTTTTTTGGTAATTCTGTGTCTTTGGTGATTTTGTTTCTTTTTTAAGTAATTTAGGTTTTTGTCTGTCATTTTGTGTCTTTTTTGGTCATTTTGTGTCTTTTTTGGGTCATTTTGTGTCTTTGTTTAGTAATTTTGTATCTTTTTTAGTAATTTTGTGTCTTTTTTGGTCATTTTGTGTCTTTTTTAAGTAATTACGTTTTTTTTTGTCATTTTGTGTCTTTTTTTTAGTAATTTTGTGTCTTTTTTTGGTCATTTTGTGTCTATATTAACCTTGGTACAGACACATGACCTATTCTGTCGTTTAGGCTGGAGAACGTGTTGCTCTCCCTTTCTGTCAATGTCAGACAGCAAATCGAGCATCAACTTCGTCCTTTGCAGTGCTCACATCATACAACCTACTCATCTGCCTTTCAGAAAGAACTGACATTTTTTTTTACAATAAACAATCCTGTCTTTTATGAAGGCTTTTTATATGTCAAAACACTACTCTGTGTAAACACATAAAACATCACAAGGCTGCAAGCTACACTCGAAAATGTATTCTAAATCGAGCTAGAATCAACCTTTTTGCAGACGACTCTGTCTTTTCCACACTAGGCCGAAATAAATGAATCAGGAAAGGGATGCAGCCCAGCTGTCGGTCTAAAGACAGCATCAGTCTCAGCCCGATATCATGATTCAAGTAGAAGTTAGGAGCTTAGAGCTACTTCTGGAAGTTTAAAACAAAATGAGGAAGAGGAGGTATCTGTAAATGTTAAAATTACCATTATCTCCTCTACTCAATGGCGGTGTAGTGTGGATGTAGGAGCGAGTGGCAGATAAGCGGGTCCTCGGCCTGCAGTGGTTTGATGTATAATAGCTGTGATGTGTTATGAAGCTCTCTAAGCATTCATTAGGCCTTCATGCCTCCGCAGTTTTTGCAATTATTGTTGACCTTTAAGAGGAGGGATTGATTCTCCAAACAAAGCGTGGGACTCCACTGCTCCGGAAGGCAGGACGCATCTGTTATACTGGAGATCCGGCTGGCTCGTACACACACACACACACACACACACACACACACACACACACTTGCACACATTCATCTCCAACCCAGCGGCTCCTTCTATTTTTCTGTCACAAAATATCACACTGATCAACTGGAAACCCATTGTGTTTGGGTTGGTACAATAATGAGAGTGCACAGTGAATTAGGAAGAAAGGAAACACAGCACACTGTAAAAAAAATGTCAAAAAATGAAACATCGTAAATGTATATATATATATATATATATATATCAGCCAAAACAGTATTTTTTACAGTTTTGTTTTTTGAAAAATACATTACTCCACTGTAAAATACACTGTTATATGTATTTAATGTAAAATATATACAAGCATCACTGTAGTTTTTGCATTTATCTCTTGTAAAAAATACTTTTTCTCACTGTTAAATGTACTAAACACCATATCTCTAACAAAAATATATTGTAATATTTAATGGTAAAATCTTTAATTCATGCGTTTTCATTTTTAAAGTATTTTCTTGTCAATTATATGGCAAAACAGCGTTTCTTTTGATGGAAAAACCTTTAATTATACAGTAAAATATGGAATAAAATGGAAATCTTAAACGTAAAATCAACAGTGCAAATATAATTTTACCGTAATATTAAAAAAAGTTGCACCGTATTTATTAAAGTTCTGGCAACCACAGCTGCTGTTTTTTTTACCGTAAAAACAACAGGGTTTTTTTTACAGTGAAGAGGAGGAAGAAAAGGAACTAAAGCAGTAAACCCAACAAGATCTCCAACCTAAGCGACAGAATAGATCGTCTGTCAATACAAAATACAATTGAGTTGTAACTAAAAATGAACTCCTTGATGTCTGTTTTATCTTGTGACAAAGTTTTAGATTTCAATTTCACTTCATTTCAGAGAAACAATAATATAAAAATCACAAAATCCAACTCAAAACCAAAGCAGTAATTGCACTTACCACGTCTGCTTTGGATATATATACTAATTTAAAGATAAAAATAATATAAATTATAAGTTATTTTGAAAGGGAAATTATTATCTAGATAGTGATGAAGTAAAAAAGTGAGATAAAATGATATTAAGACGGAAATATTACATTAGTTTATGATATAAAGTCTAAAATACACAAATCTCTGAATACACTTATAAAAAAATCAATTTGGAAATGAAAATATAAAAGCTGAAAGAAGACAACAACATTTTAGTTACTGCACTCTGGTTTTGCATTGCTGTAAAAGGTTTTAATAGTAATGCAAAACCAGAGTGCAGTAACTACATTTTTGGGGTCAAAGGTCAAATAAATCATCATAATTTTTTAGCATAAAATTTACATCATCAATACATGTAGAAATAAGTCTCTATCTCAATTAAAATAGGCCCTCTGGGTTCCCACAAGTCTCCTCTTTACATGCAATAACATGCAATTTAAGGCAAAAACCACTCATGTAGTGCAAATTTGCCATTTCCGCCTACTGTATGTAAATATTTGTGCATCCTGAGGTCCCTAAACAGGCTTTGAATCACATAAACTGGGTATCAGTGTAAAGCTGAGACTCTTGTGGATTCAATGAGTCCAGTTCTCTTCATTTGGGACCTCAGTGTATAAAATGAGCTGCTGTGACCTCTAGGATAATCACAGCCTCATGAAACTTTACAACCACAAACTAGAGACCTGGAGCATTCAGAAGAGGTTTAGGTTTATTAACTAAAAGGGGGTTTCTCAGCAGTTTGAAGAACAGAAGTGCTCGGCATCCAATATAGACATATTGGACTCCAGATGAGATAATGTTAATGTTATGAACCCTAATTAATTAAGTCATTTTAATGAGATATTTTTGACCAGAACAACTTGAGCTGCATCTCAAATTAATCTTCATGTTATTGTTCTCCACTTCTATGTGGCATTTATTGTTGACCTGCTGTCTCCCCCTAAACACAACGACCAATTCTGCAAAAAAAAGCACCTTGTATTTTAACTGGTTACAGAGTAAAGAAACATTGCACCAATATGATAAACTTTAATGTCAGCATAAATGATTTGGGTACACCTTAGAGGTATTTTTTACTCTATAAATGTGGTTCAGGGCCACATTAGGGTAGAGCGTTGCTCCCAGTGCTCCCAGGAGACACATTACCTCCTCCCCCCTCCCTCCTCCATGACTACAACTGGGTCCGTCTCCATGGCAACAGGCTAAACAGCGAGGCGGCGTGGGTTAAGCATCACTCAGACGATATTTATCACCCACTTAGGCTTTATGGCCTTATGATGGGATATCATCAACGCCTGGACCTCTGTGTGTGTGTGTGTGTGTATGTGTGTGTGTGTGTGTGTGTGTGTGTGTGTGTGTGTGTGTGTGTGTGTGTTAATTTCCAGGTTTACGGTTGCAGGTGCAACAGTTTATTACACGAGAGGTCTGAGAGGAACTGAGCGGAGGATATGAAGGAATAATAAGACAATCAACAATAAAGAGGTCAACACTGCAAAAAATAAGAAATAAATAACTAGAATTAAGCAAATACATGCTCGAAACAAGGGAAATTATCTGCCAGTGCAGTAAGTAAATGTTTCTTTGTAAGAATTCTATAAATAAGTAAAAAATAAATCCAAATCTACTTATTTTGAGCAATTGTGGCTTGAAAAACCTGACTGTAGTGACATTAAAATAAGCCAGAAATACTTGAAACAAGCACGTTTTGGTAGAAAATGCTTTTGAAACATCATTCAAACTATATGCAACTAAAACTCTCAATTGGAGCCAATATTTTAGGTAAAAACTCAACATATTCAACAGTTAGATAGTTTGAAAAGCTTGAAAAAGCTCACAATGTCATTCCTAAAAACAAGTCTTTAACCAATAAAATAATTAAATAACCACATAATAATAATAATAATAATTATTATTATTATTGTTAATATTATTATTATTAATATCATATTAATAATTCAAATTCCCACGTGTATCTTTTTAAATAAATGTGTTTATTTTCACATTTTTATTTCTACACTTATTTATTTGATTCATACATGTATATATTTTTTCTATTTGTTTCTACATCTATTTTGTTGTTTTCACATGTATCCATTTATTCATGAATGCATTTATTTAATTTATTTATTTATTCATTCATTTATTTATTTCTACATTTCTACATTCATTTCTGTGAGACCTTTGTCACCCAACAATGTAAACATGTAAAAGGTTCTCATAGTAATGCAAAACCAGAGTGCAGTAACTACATTTTTGGGGTCAAAGGTGAAATAAATCATAATTTTTTAGCATAAAAATGACATCATCAATACATGTAGAAATAAGTGTCATATTACGTATCTACATGTAACACATTTGGCTAGCCAGTTAAAATATGTTAATAAACTTTAAAGCAGTTTTTCTCAGTTTTACCCCTTGTGTAGTTACTTCAGTTAGACTCTGTAGGGCAGTAAATAGTTTTACTGGTTTCTACTGAATGATGTTGCAACACTAAAAGTACTTTTGATAAACTCCTGAAAGTCCTGTGAGTGTTCTTATACATTGGGGTGGTGTGCTACAGTGTGTGTGTGTGTGTGTGTGTGTGTGTGTGTGTGTGTGTGTGTGTGTGTGCAGGTTGTGATAGATTGTTCCAGACATGCTTTCCTCCTGCTAGCTCGGCCTGTCACTTCCGCTGAGCGAGGCCTTTGATTGGCCGGGAGTTGGCGTGACGGAGCTCCAGCTCAGCTCTCAGCTCTCCATCACGCCAAACATCCCAAAAACAGGTAGAGGTTGAATGACAAACTAAATGTATCTTGTTACAAACACTATGAATATCTTCCCAAGATAAATCTATTCAAAGTATAGTTTGAAAAAGAAATGTCTGTAAGCTAACTAAGCAGTGACAATTTACCAGAAGTTCAACAATCCAATCACCTGACAGCCCTGTATTACTATTACTATCAGTAGTGTTGGAACAACGAAGCTTCATGAAGCATTTTCTTTATTTACGGAGCCCAAGAGATGGCACTCTTTGTTCAACAAAGGGCTGAAAACACACTCAATCACTATTGATGAAGCCTTTTTTTAAAGCCAAGACCTCCATCTAGTGGGGTCAAAAAATAAAGGAAATGCTTCATGAAGCTTCGTTGACCCAACACTAATATTTAGTAATCGTGAAGGAATTTGGAGTTCTTTTCATAGAAGAGGTCGGTATATCACTCATTTGTGTAGAACATTAAAAGGACAGCATGTAATTCCCAAAAAGGTATTCTTTTTCTAAAAAAGCAAAGTAAAGCAAGCAAACACACAATGTTTTAAGCCAAGACCTCCATCTAGTGGGGTCAAAAAATAAAGGAAATGCTTCACAAAGCTTCATTGTCCCAACACTAATATTTAGTAATCATGAAGGAATTTGGAGTTCTTTTCATAGAAGAGGTCGGTATATCACTCATATGTGTAGAACAACTAAAAGGACGGCATGTAATTCCCAAAAAGGTATTTATTCTAAAAAGCAAAATAAAGCAACCAAACACACAATGTTTTAAGCCAAGACCTCCATCTAGTGGGGTCAAAAAATAAAGGAAATGCTTCACGAGGCTTTGTTGTCCCAACGCTACTGCTCATAGTGCAACATATTCTCATGAAAGGAGACTCTTCCCCCCCCCCCCCCCCACACACACCAGTGCATAATTGTGACGGTTGTTGCTCTAGAGTGACGTAAAAGTTCCAATGTGAACCTGAACCTGTATCTGATTTAGAACCGCATACAGGTACATCTCAAAAAAATAGAACATTGTGAAAAAGTTCTATATTTTTTGTCAATTATTTCAGAAAGTGGAACTCATGCATTATGTAGATTCATTACACACAGAGTGAAATATTTCAAGCCTGTTTTTCTTGTAATTTTGATGATTCTGGCTTAGAGATGATGATGATGATGATGAAGCATTGTGAATATAGCCTAATAAATGAACATCAATATTGGGCTGAAAGTGATCAAATCTCTGCAGCAGACTGGAGGCTGTTGGAGCAGCAGGTGTTTTGTCACCAGTCACAAGTGAGTGAATGTTCTCTAACGTTCTGTAACGTTCTGTATAGTGAGATCTGGTGTTTCTTAAACCTTAACAAACTCCTACTCAGCTGAGAGGCTGCTGCACCAGGATTCAACCCACAGCTCTCTCTCTCTCTCTCTACTACTCAACTTCATCTTAGGCCGAAAAAAATAAATGAATGATTTGTTGGATTGTGATGTTAGTGTTATTTTTCTTCGTATGTAGAAGGCAAGACTTGAAACTGGTTTCAGTTTTTACAGTTTGTTCAAGAATGTGGGTGAGTTTAAAAAATGTTTGGTGCCTTGAACATGTGTTGTGCTCTGTGGAGAATGATGAGCTGGTGATTGGAACTATTTTCACCTGATTCTAACTTAATTTATTTTGTTTTTATTCATGTGTTTTCTCTGTTTTGATTTGGTTATTCTGTGACAAGCAAAGAAGTTTAATTATTTAGTCAGTTTATTGGTTATAGTTTGTTTTAGTTTTTTTGTTTTGTGCTTTTTTCATATTTTTTTTAATGGATTTGCTGTGTTTGACTCATGCTTTTTGACCAAAGTGTAGACTTTAGATTGTTTAAATAAAGGTACTATTAAAATCAAATCAAAAAATCTCTCCCTCTATCTCTCTCTCTCTCTCAGTTCAATTCAATTGGCTTTATTGGCATGACGTAACACTGTATATATTGCCAAAGCAAGCGTCAAAAGTTTTAAAAAAAGATAACGTAAGGAAACAATGTAATAATAATATGCAATCAATGAATTATTATAATTCTACCATTCATTTTAAAGGAATTAAGAAAAAACTAATAAAAAAGACAGTAATATTTACAATGAATTATTATAATTCTACCATTCATTTTAAAGGAATTAAGAAAAAACTAATAACAAAAAGAAAGTAATATTTCCAATAAATTATTATAATTCTACCATTCATTTTAAAGGAATTAAGAAAAAACTAATAACAAAAAAGAAAGTGATATTTACAATAAATTATTATAATTCTATCATTCATTTTAAAGGAATTAAGAAAAGAAAAACTAATAACAATAAAATAAAGCAATATTTACAATTCTTTATTATAATTCTACCATTCATTTTAAAGGAATTAAGAAAAGAAAAACCAATAAGTCCTCTCTCTCTCCCTCCCTCTCTCTCTCTCTCTCTCTCTCTCCCTCCCTCCCTCCATGTTTTATGAGTCTGCAGGTCTATAAAGCAGACAGGGGGAAGACAGGAAAACGTGCTGAGACTAGATGTTCTCTGCCGATTTACTCCCCAAAAATACTCGCGGAGGCTAAAAACGGAGCAGGCCTGAGCCAAGAGGGGCGGAGGGGGGAGATCTTTAAACAGAGCCGTCTGATCCGGGTTATATGGACTCCTCACTGTTTGTCCTTCTGTTAACAGTGAAGCATAAAGTCATGTTGGCACAGAGTTTGTGAGCCAGTTTCAAGGTTGGAAAAATCCGGTTCAAAGTTTGGAGAGAAGGCAGGATGATGATAACGGGGAGAGGAAGCACACTGCAAAAAAGCCAACTTGTATTTTTTGGCCTAAAACAGCGATTTAAGTTGGCAAAACTTGGAAATATAAATTATTGACATTTAGGGCAATAATGTAAGTTAGCACAACAAAGGAAGCCAGTTGTCTGCTCAAAAACAAGTTGGTGAGTTGTTGTTACTTATATCTTTAAGTTGGGGTTCACAACAAGGGACAATAGTTCTGATAACTCTTATTTCTTTGTTGTGAAATGCAGGAAAACGATGAAATTCATTAGCGAAAACTAGCGGCTAATTGATGCTAGCGGCTAACTGGTGCTAGCGGCTAACTGATGCTTGCGGCGCTGCTTGTTACAGCTACAAGAGTAGCTATTAGCGTATCAATGCTAACTCAAAATTGTGGTCGCAACATTAGCAGACATTTCATAGTGGTGTTACAATCGTGCCAATTCAGCACATTGCAGAAGTTAGCAGAAGTAAGGATTAAAAGTTATTACAATGTAAAATTATAAGTTCAAAAATCTGAATTCAGAGTTGAGCAAACTCAAAAACAAACTTAAAATATTTAGTTTAGTTGTCCAATTTAAAATTTTATCGAAGTTTGTTGCCTTGAAATTTTGAGTTGGACGTTGTTCCGAGCTCCAAGCTCCAACTTTCAAGTTCTGACTTTCAGTGTAAATTAAACACACCATAAGGTGTTTACGGTAAGAACGTGTTAGACCCGCCTTCAAAATAAAAGCAAACACATCTAGCTTTCAAAATAAGAGTACATGGATGTGTTAGCAGAATCCACCACAGAATTTACAAGAAGATGCCTTAAATAAAACATAGAAGAACCCTTATTCTCCTTTACAATAATTAAATAAAATATGCAATGTTTAAGATGGAATAGTGACATTAGAATGTGCGAGAGGCACCAAATTTAGGCTTTTAGGGCAAAAATGTTCTCTTTATTTATGTAATATATTGATTGTTGTTTACACTACAGTTGTACATTTAAAAATGCTTAAATAAAACACATTTTGGTTCAGGAATGGAGTGTAAAAATAACTAATTGAGTTGAAATCATTTGCTGACAGCTTCGTCCCCCCAGTTCAAAAATCCCATCTGCGGCCCTGCCTCCTGTTACTCAATGTATTTTATCACATATGCCTTTACCTTTTATCACAGTTGTATCTTGTTGAAATATGAAATATTTATAGATATAATTATACACTGCAGTGTTATAGCATCCATCTCAGAACATGAAGAGAAAACTCCTGATTATGAAACAATGAAAAACACATGAAATTGCAGATGTAATTGGTGCAAAGGTTATAGCTCAGAGTGTCGTTTAAATATTTCATTTTTGCTCCGTTATATCATGAGGTCATCGTTAACCCTCCACACACACTCAACCTCCTCATTCTGTCATTTTCTGCTGCAGGACAATGTCCCATTCGCCGCCACTCAGCCGATAAACACAGACCGCCCTGACTGCGGCTCAAGTACTGTACATGATTATACCGTATTATTCCCTGGCTTCAAAGGCTTCCATAAGGACACTGGAGATTCAAATGAGCAACACACACACACACACACACATCTTCAAAGCCTTTAATCATAGTTTTGCACCTCACACCTGAGAGTCTGTTTCTGTGCTCTTCTAAATGGAAATGGAAATGAAACGCGGGGAAAAGTGACCCCAATGAGGTAAATGCGCCAAGAAAAGAGTCGAGGGGGCGTTGGTGGTGGTCGGCCCACCGTTTATAGACGCCGCCAGCGGTGGAGGCAGGTGTTTCAAGTACAGATCACAATGTGGGGACCAAGTGTCCCTGAAACTCGAGGGTCTTCAAGAGAGATGTGAGCGACAGCAGCTGCAATAACACAAATTACATGTTCCATTATGTATGCATTAACAGAGTGTGTGTGCATGGGTGTGTGTGTGTGTGTGTGTGTGTGTGTGTGTGTGTGTTACATAAGAGTCCATGCTGTGATATGTGATATGATGATGCTTTGTTCCCACGCATGGAAATTAGCTCTAACAGACCAACAGGCTGAAGAGCTGAGAGTGGGTGTATAAGAGTGTGTGTGTGTGTGTGTGTGTGTGTGTGCACCACTATCACATCTATGCATATCATTTTGATCGATTTGTTTCTTTAACAAAAATTAGAAACTATAATTCAAAAACCGTCCACAATGGCAAACCCACTTATCAAATATTTATATTTATTATGAATGAATGGAAACACACACACAGTATTAGATGGTTATTTTATAACAAAATACTGTCAGGAGAACTTTCGACAGATGCCCATGTGAAGATTTAAAGATATTATTCTTTGACATGTTCTGGGGATGTTGCTGGTGGATATAAGTGAAACGTTTTACAGTTTTAAGACTGAACTCCTGCAGGTTGGCCCAGTTTTGTTACTGCAAAAAAGGTGTTTAGTCTAAAAACAAGATAAAACAGTAAATCTGAGGGAAATGATCTTGCTGCATGGACAGATAATTTACCTTGACAAGATTTCTTAAATTAGGATTATTAAATCTAGAAATAAGGATGTTAAATGCTAAAAATAAGAAATTAAGCCTTAAAACAAGATGAATGATCTAACACTTCTAAAGTTTTATCATTTTATCTTGTTTTAAGAATTAATTTCTTATTTTAAGCGTTTAACATCCTTATTTCTAGATTAGATAGTTTATATTTTGTTTTCAGTGAACAAACATTTTTGAATTTATTTTGTTATCAGTGTATTTAAAAGTGTTTAACAACTCTATTCAAATATTTGTGTATTTTAGACTTAATATTATGAAGTATGGTTATATTTTAGTCTTAATATAATTTGATCTCACTTTTTTACTTTATCGCTGTCTAGATAATAATTTGCCTTTCAAATAAACCTATAATTTCTATTATTTTTATGTTTAAATTAGTATATATATCCAAAGCAGACTGTGGTAAGTGCAATTACTGTTTGGTTTCGAGTTGGATTTTGTGAATTTTATATAATTATTTCTCTGAAATAAAGCAAAATTGATATCTAAAACTTTGCCAGAAGATAAAACAAACATCAAGGAGTTTTACATTTTTAACTCAATTTTGACCAACTACATTTTTAAAAAAGCACAGAAAGCAGAAATGGTATCTCTGCTTTCCTCCAGAAATTTTCCCGCCTTTTTACCTTGGCGGGCTTGCCAAATTTTCTCTCCCTCTGCACTATAGTGATGATGTCATGCACTCTAGCCTCTCCATAGGGTAACATTGGGGGGGATTTCTGGCGTGTTTTTGCAAAAATCTGAAAACCATTTGCTGAAACCCTTAGAAAAGTCATAGCACATACCTTTTTTGTGTATGTGCGACCAAAACTGTGGGAGGAGTAGTATATATATACATATATATATATATATATATATGTATATATATATTTTTCTCACAACTAAGTGACAAATAGAAAAACTCCATAGTTGGAAAAAGTATGATCATGGATACTCATTTTGGTTTTCTCATCACATCACATCTCTGCCGAACAAAAAATAAAAATGATCTCCAGCTCGATTATTTTTTTAGCACATTTTTTTTATATAAATCCCAGTATTGTGACCTAAGCAGTTATCATAACTGCACACACTGACCTCATTGACCTTTTGTGCGACTCCATTACTCTGACAGATATGAGCGCTGTGGATTAAACTTTTCCTTCGTATTAATATCCAAATAACTGCACGAAAAGTCTGATCTCATGAGTTTCGCTCAAAGCCTGGAGGCAATAACAAGTAGGAAATGAGTGGCGGTGTAAGAACACACAGTGGATGTACAGTACATGCACGTCTGCCTTCACCTGGAGCTCTTGCTCTCATTATTTCAGGACTATCTTGTCAGCAGAAAGTTAATAGAGATCCTGATACAGACACTGTCTTTTCCAATCCACTCACTCCCAGTCAGTTCTGTGAATACGAGCACCAAATGACCTCTGGAATTATGGGAAATAATGGTAAAATGTGAAGCCGGGGAAGGAGATTTCAAAGTGGATCTGGTGTTAAATTAAAGGGAGAGAAGGAGGAAAAGAACGAGGAGGAAGACGGGATAATTGGGGGAAGTTGGTGGTAAAAAAAAGGAAGAAAAGAAGAGGAAGGCCGAGGAGGTTTCACAGGGATTCTTCGGGTTTCATGATGAAGAGTTTAAGAGACCTTTTCTTTAACGCAGCCTGGAGTTGAGTTTAAGACCAATTTAAAGACCAAAATAAAAGAAGAAAAGCTCTGAGCTCCGGCCGGTTTCCCACTGAACGGATAATTAAAGCTGTGAGGCGATAAATGGGCAGAATAACAGAGAGGACAGCAGGTTAACCCTCGGGCGACCGGCTCAGGTCAGATCTGACTGCAAGAATATAATTGTCTTATTATCTAAATGGAAGCTTGAGATCTTTCCAAATTTCCTCAACTTTGTTAATACACTCCACTTCTATAAATCCACGCCTCATCTTGAGTTTTTGAACCCAGACGTGAGCTGGCAATGAATCTTTTCGGATCATGAAAAGCCCGAGTGAGAGCTGTTCGGACGTGGGCAGGCAGTTTATTTCTGTTTAAAATGTGTCTTAAAACTTTGGAGACTTTTGACAAAAGCTTCATTAATAAAGTAACAACTTTATTTACTAAGAACTCAGGCATTTTTAACATGGCGGTCTTGACAATTTTTTCTCTTCCTCTGCACTCTAGTGATGATGTCATCCACTCTAGCCTCTCCATTGGGGGGGATTTTTTTGCAGAATAATTTGAAAACCGTTTGCTGAAACCCTTAGAAAAGTCATGGCACACTGGTCATGGCTGATATGATACCTTTTTAGTGTATGTGCGACCAAAACTGCGCTTTTTCAAAATGTGTCTTAAAACTTCTGAGACTTTTGAGAAAAGCTTCATCAATAAAGTTGTTATCTTTACTAACAGTGTGTTCAGACCGGACGCGTAGCGAATTTTCGCGTCGCGCGAGTAGTTGTATTTACTCGTGTCACTCGTGCGAGTAAATAACTCGCGAAACAAACAGATAAATATGCCGGCCGGCGAAGGCTGCTAATGCTAATGCTAACTTTGTAGAGAAGTAGCTACAACAGATAGCTGAAATCACATTGTCACAACTTACCAGGCAGACCGGTGACCTCACTCACCCTCCTCCAGGCAAGATCTTTATGGTTCCGGTTGCGGTAGGAGGGTGATGATGTGTCAAAAAGCTCGGGAAGCCCACAGACCGCAACAATAAGTTTCTCCTCCATTTTTCTGGAATAGGCGGGTTCCCGGGATGCATGACGTCACTGTCGTCCAGAATCTCAACGCTGATAGGCTGTCCCGACACAGCATCACGCGAATATTGTCAAAGTTGAATTTATTGAACTCACGCGAATTCGCGTTGTTTCATTGGCGCCGCGACATTCGCGTCAATTGCGGCATTCGCGTCGCGCGAAACCCGCGATTCACGCCGCCGGCAAAAATTTGCGTCTATTCGCGTGTTTGCATTGACTTTGTATGTAATCTTGTCGCGCGAAATATTCGCTACGCGTCCGGTCTGAACACACCGTAAGAAGCTCAGGCACATTGGAAGAACAGCAGGCAATGTGTTTTGTACTATATATGGACTGCTCTTGTTAACTAGAACATTTCTAATGGTGGTCTTGACAATTTTTTCTCTCCCTCTGCACTCTAGCGATGATGTCATCCACTCTAGCCTCTCCATAGGGTAACATTAGGGGGTTTTTTTGACGTGTTTTTGCAGAATAATTTGAAAAACCATTTGCTGAAACCCTTAGAGAAGTCATAGCACACTTGTCATGGCCGATATGATATGAATAAATTATCTAAAATCCCCACTTTGTATAGAGAGAGAGCAAAACCTGCTCAGTATTGACCAATTATTCCTAAACCGAAAATCCAAATGGCTATAATTTAATGGTTTGATTCTGCAAACTGTCTTTTTAATTTAGAATTTCCTGTCTTTTTAATTTAGAATTTCCAGTTTCTTTCAAATTGTAGCTCCTATCATTGAACTGACTACTACAAATGTGTTTTGTGACGAAAAATGAAGAAATTTTATTTTTGAGAGGGATCAGGAGAAACTGGTACCTCTGCTTTCCTCCAGAAATGTTCCCGCCTTTTTACCATGGCGGTCTTGACAAATTTTTCTCTCCCTCTGCAATCTAGCGACGATGTCATCCACTCTAGCCTCTCCATAGGGTTACATTGGGGGGATTTTTTTGCCGTGTTTTTGCAGAATAATTTGAAAACACATTTGCTGAAACTCTTAGAAAAGTCATAGCACACTTGTCATGGCCTAGCCGGTCGATTTGATACCTTTTTGGTGTATGTGCGACCAAAACTCTTGGATGAGTAGTCTACGGGAAAAAAAAACACGGAAGAAACGGAAGAATAAGAATAAGCCCGTGAATAACATATAGTGTGCTTTTTCAAGCACACTCAATTAAATGGTGGGACAAGCTTTCTTAAGAAGTCACACTGGGCTGTGGGAACTTGTGATAGTTATTTTTCAGAATTATATGACAATTTGTAGACTAACAGATTCAGCATTTATTCATTTAGTACTTTTCAGTGACCAGCAGATGCTTTGCACAAACTCATAAACCCAGTAATAACATCTAGCAGCCTTTCAATACTTTATCACACTGATTCCATTACACAAAAACTGCTACATTTCCTTGCCAGGTATTTTCTGGATTAGGTAATATACTACAGAGGACCTCTGGCCCTCTCACACACACACACACTCACACACACACACACAAATCCCCCCAACGGGTCTTAATTTTTTCGTAGCAACTTCACCTTAATCGCTTATTCCATTCCCTGTGTAGACCTCCGTGTTCCAATGTAATTATTTTTTAATAGTTTTGTTTTATCACAGCTGTCTGGTGAAAGGTTAACCTTTAATAAATAAATGATTAATGGATTCTCTCTCTCTCTGTCTCTCTCTGTTTTTAAACCAAGCTGTCTTGCCCGAAACACATCAGCAGCTCAGCAGATGTGTAAGAGCACGTTTCTTTCAAATACATCTTTGCGTGAAATGACACGGCAGGCGCTCAGAGCAAAGTGTTTTTAACATTCAGAGGTAAAAAAAAAAAGCACACATAGTGGGAAAAATGCCTTCCATCTTTCAGTGCTTGTGAGGGGCTTTCAGCTGTAATTGGGTTTTTCTGCAGTAATCCAACTCTGATGGCTACGAGCAGCAGCCACCTTGGTAATGAGAGGCCATGCCGTCACTCTGACACCTAATGGTTTTGTCTTATGGAGCGGGTTGTTTTTAATGACAGCGGGAAGTCCTCACAACCAGTTCCCATCTACGAAGCATCTTATTTTCTCCTGGGACATTTTAAATCTTTGGTTCCTTTTGAAGCACAAAAGCAAAATCTACATTCAGAGAATGTATACAACGGCCTGCACAAGTGATAGTTTAAAATAATGAGGCTTAACACTCACTGGAGATCATGTAAGTTGACTTCCTGCATGAATAACTCAAAAATATTCCCCCCGATAAATGTCCCACACATTGCCGAAACACAACACTTTTCTTCCAGCAGCACAAAAGGAAGTTTAAGGGAAAAGGATAAGAGGGAAAAGATTGCAGGGATTACTGGAAACAAGGCTTTGCCAGGGCTCTTATTGACTGAGCTATTCAATAAAATGACCGTCGTCATTTTGTGAATAGCAGTTAGTAGAATGGAGGCACTCCTGTTTCACTGCAATCTGGAGAACTGCTTTGAAATCAGGAGAAGAAAAGCGTTTTGCAGCAAACTACCAGCTCGACCTGTGATTTCACGCCTGTTTTTGTCTAATTTTCCTCTTTGCCTGAAACAGGATTCTGATGATGGTGGTTGAAGTGATCACTCATGATCTGCTCTTTAGTCCTGCAGGAACAACCAGGGGAGACTGGTCTCCCTTCAAAATGACCCTGTAGGTCCTAGGTCCTCATAAACCAGGGGTCTGCAACCTGCGGCTCTGGGGCCACATGTGGCTCTTCAGGCCATCTACAGTGGCTCCCTGTGGCTGTGACAAAAAATGATATGAAATCCATCCATCCATCCATTTTCCTCCGCTTATCAGGGGCCGGGTCGCGGGGGCAGCAGGCTAAGCAGGGCATTCCAGATGGAATATAAATATATAATCCCTCCACCGTGTTCTGGGTCTTCCCCGGGGCCTCCTATGAAATAAAACGTTTCATTTAAATTTAAATGTATCATTGGTGTGGGCCCAAATCAATCTGTATTTATTGTCAAAATGTGTAGTTTATATACGGTATTAACATAAAAGTCTACGGTCCAGAGTTAAATCTAAATTTTGCCAAGTTCAAGTTTAGTTTTGAGTTTCCAGTCTCATTTGCACTTGGGTCTTTGCTGCATTCTGACAAAAACATATTAATAAATGCTCATTATGACCTATTAGTAATGTTGGTAGGCTAATTTAAACTCAGTTTTAGGCTGTTTTTCTTTCTTGTAAGGCTCAAAATAAGGTTTGATCACTGACTACACGCCTCTCTACACCTCAACTTGACTGAGAGATGTCGCTGCTAATTCTTGTTAGCATTAGTTAGTTTTGGCTTGCAAAAAAACAGAAACAAAATGTTGCATGTTACTGACCTCAGAAAAATGAGCAGCGACTCCTTGGAGTGTCTGTTAGTCCAACCAAACACTGAACAAGACATTTAATGAACAAAACGTTCAAATAAACTGTAATGAAGTGGAAATACAGTGAAAGGCTCAAAGTTATGAGACCAAACAGCTGTTTTTCTTTCTTGTAAGGCTCAAAATAAGGTTTGCAGCTCCATTCTGAATTTTTTTCTCTTTATTTGGCCAACAATGAACAAGACATTTAATGAACAAAACGTTCAAATAAACCATCATTAAGTGAAAATACAGTGAAGGGTCAAAGGTATGAGACAAAACAAATTGTGTTTTTGTGTTTTTATGTGTGTGTTTATTGTGCTCATTGCCATTTTTGTCTTTTCTTAAACAAAGTGGAGTTCATTTTGATATGAATCAATTTATCTGTGTGATATTACAAAGCTATATCAGTCACTTCAAGTGAAGTGTCTTGATCATCCAACTGGAATGGGAACATGGTGATTTATTTTTTTGCAGAAAATAAGAGGACATAACTTTAAAAATAAAATTGTGGAACTACCAGCGGAGAACATAATCATGATATGAGAGGAATGATTAAAAACAGGATGAGTGGGAGTGAGAGGTGACAGAGTGTGGTGCTGAACGACTAAACCCAATAAAAGACCACAGACACACACACACACACACACACACACACAGAACCAGAGATTAGCTGGCTCTCAGTGAGGCTGATTGATAAAAGACCTGATGAACCCTGATCATTTAATCCCTCTCACACACACAAACATTAAAAGTACACAGTAACTGTTAATCCACTTCTACTCGCTCTGTCACTCTATGTGTGTGTGTGTGTGTGTGTGTGTGTGTGTGTGTGTGTGTGTGTGTGTTTTCCATGTGTTCATTGGGGACAGTCCAGATAACAGACAGTCTGGTGTGAGCAGTCTGTTGCCTCTAATCTGCAGTGATCTCATGACTCTGATGAGACCTCCAACCCCCAGATGACAGACATTTTTTTTGTATCTTTGTCAGCTGCCAAATTTGTCAGGTTGTTCTCTTCATCTGCGGACCTAAAAATAAAGGTGTTTGTGCTTTTATTTCTTCCTACCTTTCCTCAGAGCTGAGCAGCGGAAATATCCTAAAAAAATCTCCGGCACAGGATGGTAGGAACAAACTCTCAGAGAGGACAGCATGTTCTTACCCAGTGGAGGGCTCAGACTGTTTTAAGGGCTTGGGCGAAAAAGTAAAAAGGGCACATTCTGCACAACATGGGGCCCCACCAGCGCGCAATTTTTTTCAGAAAAAGGGTCCTATGCTCCCTGGTATGTTTTGCTATGGGAGAACATAGGACCCTTTTTGGGAAAAACGGGGAACATAGGACCTTTTTTCTAAAGAAAAAGGGTCAGGAGGAAATGACGTATAGAGCTGAGTGTCATCTGCATAGCAGTGATAGGACAAGCCATGTCACCCAGAGAGGTGGTGTAGATAGCAAATAGCAGGGGCCCCAGCACTAAGCCCTGGGGGACCCCTGTGGTGAGATGATGCAGCATACTTTTTCCACCATTACTGCCAAATTCGATAGAATTTTTTTTTCTAAAAAGGGAACACAGGGATGACCCCGATTAGGGATTAGCATTAAGTTAAAAGGAGATCCAGATCAAAGTAATTAATGATATGGTACTGACAATTAAAACCATTGAACCAAACCATGTAGAGGGGTCTGGGGGCATGCACCTCCGCGAGAAAATTTGTACATTTTTAAGCAAAATGCATCAATCTTGTGCACTTTGAAAGCCAAATGAGAGCAAACACCTCACATTCGTCATAACGACGCAAAAAGTAAAGAAACGCCTCTTTCTCATTCCCGTTCGTCGGCTACCAAAGAGAGAAACGTCTGAATCTCATTAGCTAACCACAAGAGGTTTTTTCGGTTTTCCATATTCTTGCTCTAGAGGGCACATCATCATAATTTATTGTATGAAGGGGCGCCCTAGAGGGCACCCAATCATTTTTTTCATGTGTAAAGGGCAGCCAATAAGGCACTTTCTCCCGTTTTCACCACTCTAGAGGCACTTTAGCAACACCTTTTCAACCATGGAGGCTCCAGAAGGGTAGAAGGCCACTAGAAGGGCACCCATTAAGGCACATTATCAAATGTTCTTGCTCTAGAGGGTACATCATCATAATTTATTTTATGAAGGGGCACCCTAGAGGGCACCCAATCATTTTTTTGCACGTGGAAAGAGCAGCCAATAAGGCTCTTCCTCTTGTTTATATCACTCTTGAGGGCACTTTAGCACGCTTTTTCAACCATGTTACAGTTAAGTTAAGTACAGTTATCTTACCTGATAAATTGTTCATTCATTTTTCGGGTTTTCTAACTGTCTTTTGACAGATCAGAGCCTCTCCTCTGCTTGAACCCATTTAAAATGTTATCTGTTCATTAAATCAAACTTGTGAGTTAAATGCGAAGGCGTTGTTGCTCTTTATACAAAGTTGTTTCCTCCTTTGCTCCTGTACTCTATGAAGCCAACTCAGGGGATTTTTGCTTTTTAAAACTCTTTTTACATTTTACTAACTGTGGTCTTGTATTTTACTGCAATATCAAAAATATAAATTTCATTTATGAGTCCTGCAGCTCTATGGAATCAGATCAATCAACTGTGAAAAACTCAAAAAATGTCTTTTGTGCAAAATAATCATTCTGAAGACATAAATCATAAAAAAGAAATAAGAAATGGTTTGAATAACTTTGATAAATTGCTGTTGTTTTTTAAATTGGAAACATTTCAGTCTATATATTCAACGCTTTTCCAACTGTTGGAAAAAAAATTGGCGAGGTGGCGAGATGAAAAACAAAAAGAGAAAGATGATGGACAAACAGAGGGATGCTGAAAAGGAAGAGAAGGAGATGGAGAGATGACAAGGATGGAGGTGGGAAGAAGAAGAAGAGAGGGCTGAGGGATGAAGGGATGGATGAGTGAGAGAATAGTGTGACTGCAGCTGCAGAGACTTACACGCACACTCGCTTTCTTCTGACAGTTACTGGACTCATTCATCTGCAGCTGAACCTCCTTCAGGCTGTGTGTGTGTGTGTGTGTGTGTGTGTGTGTGTGTGTGTTTCTGGCAGAAGTTCCTGCACACTAATGTGTTGGACTTGCAGACTCATAAGTAGAAAGTGATATAATTTACTGTTTTAACAAAGTGCTTTTAGTCGCTGTGGTGAATCACGTTGTTCAGATGAAAATGAGTGAAATCCACAACTACAGAGGATCAGAAATGTTTTCTTAAATGGTATATGTCCTACGAATGCATGGGGCTAAATGAAGTGTTATGGGGTCATTCACATCAGAAAAAGGTGATCATTAAATATGCCAAACTCCCTTTATATTTGTATATTTTTTAGAGGATAATTTAACCTGGTTGTTGGGCTAAAGGTTAGGGTTAGAGGATTAATGTTCCGTTAGTTAGATTATTTATATTACAGCACATAGAGAGTCCGGCTGCTAATGCGTTCAAGGTCTACACGAATGTCAGAATTTTTCACAAAGTTACGACTTTCAGTGTTAATAAAACACACCATAAGGCGTTACGGAAAGAACGTGTTAGACCTGCCTTCAAAATAAAAGCAAACACATGTAGCTTTCAAAATAAGAGTGCATGGATGTGTTAGCAGAATCCACCACAGAATTTGCAAAAAGACTGTCAAAATATGACGCCTTAAATAAAACATAGAAAAACCCTTATTATCCTTTACAATAATTCATAATAAAAAAATATGTATGGATTAAGATGGAATAGTGGCCTTAGAATGTGAGAGAGGCACCAAATTTAGGCTTTTAGGGCAAAAATGTTCTCTGGGGGAGCATGGCCCCGGACACCCAGACTTTGTTTGGGTCCCCCCATCATAGTCTCAGAAAATCCTGACAGATAAGAAATTTCCCAGCAGTATGTTCAGGGTAATAAAGGAGGAGAGATGTTTTTGGATCCTTCATTGAGTCAGCTTCAAGTCAGTAAATTTGTTTCGCTGCACTGGGAATTTCATGTACAAACTTCTTTTATGTAAATAATATATTGCAACTATAGTACAGTTCATTTAAAAATGCTTAAATAAAACATATTTTGGTTAAGGCATGGCATGGAAAAATAACTTTCAAACTGATCCATGAAAGGGGCCACATGGGTGCAGAATTTTGCACAAAGCAAGAGCACATCTGATGCAGCAAACGAGCCAAGATTTAAAGAGTGATTTAAATGGAGTGGGTCAGGTGTGCTGCTGCTCGGTTGGATTGAAATCCTGCAGCCACAGCGACCCTTCCACGGCTCAGTGTGACGCCTCTGGGCTAGAGGCTTCCCACTTCCTCTGTTTGTGCGGAAATGTGGATGGCCCGCCACATTAAATGGCATCCCAGCCAATTAGCGAGGAGTTGAGGGAGTTATAAAATCCTCCAACAGTGAGTCATAAAATTGTGCTTGTTATGGAAGACAAATGTTACTTCTTTGCAAGAAACATTCATTTATGAACATCTCATCCTAACATAGAAATGAAACATTTTTATAAGAATGTTAACACCTAAAGATTAAAAATGCATCCTGTATATACCTGTATATGTACAGGAAATGACTCACAAGTGCATATTTATAGGGATGCTAGCAACAGGCACAGAATAAATGCCTCTGGATAGACTTACAACCAATCAGAGCAACAAAATGTGCAAGTTGGGGCGGTGCTTAGTTCACTGCAAAAACCAACTGACTAAAATAAGGAATAAATTACGCGCATTCAACCTACATGGAACTAAAACTCTCAATTGGAGCCAATATTTCAGGTAAAAACTCACCATATTCAACAGTTGAATAGCCTGAAAAGCATGAAAAAGCTCACAATGTCAATCCTAAAAACAAGTCTTTAAACAATGACAGTAACACTTTACAATAACCATCATTTATAAATGGTAAACAGAGTTTATTAATGTTTAATCATCATTTATAAACCGTATATAGGCCATTTAGAATGGTAATGTTTAACTAACTACATCATTTATAAATGACAACTAGATGGTATATTAATGTAAGTTTATAGTTACTTTACCATTAACAAAAAATTTAATTATAATTAAAAGTTTATTAATAGTGTTAGTTGCACTCATTTTAACATTTTAACACCATATTAAGTATGTTTATGATTTTGAAATGATTCATATACCTTTAAGAAATTGGTTTAAAACATTTAAAGATTAAATATGTATAGCACTTTGTAAATGGTTAATAATTGGTTTATAAACCATCTATAACATCATTTAGTTGGTAATTGTAACGTGTTACCACAATAACATGATTAAATAAGCACATAATAATAATTATTATAATTAAATAAGCACATAAAGCTATGGTCAGTAGGTCAATTATACTCAAAACAATAAAATGAAGATACTATTGCTAGATATAAGAAGAAAATACTTGGTAGGCTTCATGTTTTTGCAGGAATAAAAATTGTGGCCTGGTCACAAACTGAAATCACAGCTGAACACTGAATGGTGTTTCTGAAAACATTTGAGGAGAGAAATAGTCAGCATTCATATTATTTGAGCAATGCCTGGTTTGAACGTTTCATTTTAGTTTCAGGAGTTCCACTGGATGCCAGTCATTGCATCAAACCTGCCCTATATCAAATAAAGCATCAGGAGTTATTTCATGGATATGTGGCAGATAATATTTGGGATTCCTTGTCACCAAATGAATGAGGAGACAAAGTGAAATGATGGTGGACCTGGAATGCCTTGCTTAGTCTGCTGCCCCCGCGACCCGGCCCCTGATAAGCGGCGTGAAATGGATATCTGGATGAATGTTTTGCAAAAAGGCTGATTAACTGGCCACCAGGAAGCTAAAAGGATGGGACTGTCTTTTAACTGTCCTTATATAAAGTCAAATTAAAATGATTTGCATTAAAAAGATCAGCATCAGTTCATTTAGCTGGAAAAGTGGTTGGCATAGACGTATTCTCTTCACATCTGTCTTGTGTAGCTGTGTAGTGTACATTAGATTTAGTTTTCCAATAATGGGTAAACTAAGTTTGTCCCTGCTTGCTGACATTTAAGTCCACAGATAAGTATATAGTTAAGGAAATAAAGAATAATGGATGCTGATGTGCCAGTTCTCTGAACACACACTGACAATCCAGCAGCATGTGGAGACGTTTTCTCTGGTAATGCAGTGAAAAACTCCCTCTCATGACATTATGCAAGTGAAAAGACCAGTGCCTGCTGTGGTCTACGCTGGTGCTAAACCACAGTAACAATGCAAATGTATCACAGGTTTGCTGACACACAGGTAACAGCAGCAACAGTACAATGAAAATATAAAATACTTTACATACGAAGCCTCGTGAAGCATTTTCTTTATTTACGGAGCCCAAGAGATGGTGCTCTTTGTTCAACAAAGGGCTGAAAACACACTCAATCACCATTGATGAAGACTTTTCTTTTTAAGCCAAAACCACCATCTAGTGGAGTCAAAAAATAAAGGAAATGCTTCACGAGGCTTCGTTGTGCCATCACTAATATTTAGTGATTGTGAAGGAATTTGGAGTTCTTTTCATAGAAGAGGTCGGTATATTACTCATATGTGTAGAACAATTAAAAGGACAGTATGTAATTCCGAAAAAAGCATTTATTCTAAAAAGCAAGCAAGCAAACACACAGTGTTTTAAGCCAAGACCTCCATCTAGTGGGGTCAAAAAATAAAGGAAATGCTTCACGAGGCAAACACATGTAGCTTTCAAAATAAGGGCACATGGAGGTGTTAGCAGAGTCCACCACAGAATTTGCAAAAAGACTGTCAAAATATGACGCCTTAAATAAAACATAGAATAAGCCTTATTATCCTTTACAATAACTCTCTAAAATATGCAATTATTAAGATGGAATAGTGGCAATAGAATGTGTGAGAGGCACCAAATTTAGGATTTTAGGGCAAAAATGTTCTCCGGGGGAGCATGCTCCCGGACACCCGGACTTTGTTTGGGTCCCCCCATCATAGTCTCAGAAATCCTGACAGACAAGAAATAGCCCAGCAGTATGTTCAGGATAAAGGAGGAGAGATGTTTTTGGGTCCTTCATTGAGTCAGCTTCAAGTCAGTAAATTTGTTTGGCTGCACTGGGCAACAGGGTCTACTTAGTGGTTTGGTTTGTATAATTGTGGGTCAAGAAGTCATCATTGAGGCTTTTTTCTCAGAGCTCGAGTTCCACTGAAGGATTTCCTTTAGCACTGGCTTGAATACACATGTTTGAACCCATAAATGTCTGGCTGTAAAGCATCCATCAAGGCATAAACTGCTCAGCTATGAATTGCAGAATGACTGCAGACTGTCCTTGGCTGGAGTGTCGACACACATAACTGAGGACAAAACGCTTCCTGTTTGTCTGATCGCAGCAGCTAAAACAAGAGTAAGAACATCAACACAATGAGCAGAATGAAGGGCAGGGAAATATTCAAACAGCAGCTAGTTTTATTCTCACACGTTATAAACATTCTGAAAAAGGCAGATTAGATTCAGTTCAATCAGCTACATGGAAGAATATGTACATAAACTCAGCCAGCAGACAACCGTCTGAAAAAAGAAGTGTATTCTGAGCAGATGATTCATTTTCAGGTGATTGTTATGCTAATTATGAATTTATTCATTGTCTGAACAGAAATAGATTTGTGCGTTTTGTTGCCCACCAACCAACGGCCTCACAAACATGAAGAGATAATCATCAGTTCTGTGACCCAGATAGTTTCTTCCATACAACTCAGGCCAAGGTGTTCCAGTTTTCACTACTACAAGTCTTACTAGAGTTGTGACGTGGCTGTATATACTGTAATTTTTCTTCAAAATATATTACAGAATAAAACAACCTCTGTTTTTAATATAAACACAATACACTTCTATTGCATTTAAAATAGGCAAAAGTGGATTAATGTTCCGTTAGTTAGATTATTTACATTGCAGCGAACATAGAGAGTCCGGCAGCTAATGGTGCGTTCAAGGTCTACACGATTGTCAGAATTTTCAACGTTGTTCCGAGCTCCAAGTTCCAACTTTCAGTGTTAATATAACACACCACAATGCGTTACGGTAAGAACGTGTTGGACCCACCTTCAAAATAAAAGCAAACACATGTAGCTTTCAAAATAAGAGCACATGGATGTGTTAGCAGAATCCACCACAGAATTAACAAAAAGACTGTCAAAATATGACGCCTTAAATAAAACATAGAAGAACCCTTATTCTCCTTTACAATAATTCATAAAAATATGCAATGATTAAGATGGAATAGTTGCATTAGAATGTGCGAGAGGCACCAAATTTAGGATTTTAGGTTTAAAATAAAAATGTTTAAATAAAACATATTTGGGTTAAGGCATGGAGTGGAAAAATAACTAATTGAGTTCATATATTGCAATTAAAACTATTTATAGCAAATATTGCATTCCATTCAATTAATTAGATGCTTTCCACATGAAAATCTATTTTCGTATGAATTATCTGTTTTATAAATATTTTGCCATGGCCTTTCCTTCACTCATGTCTTGCATAATTTGTCTATAATTTATAATTCTGCTGTTCATTTCTCATTCAACACATCATGCTTTGAATTAACACGTCTGAAGGTCAAAATCTGCAGTATTTTAACACGTAAATACAGTTTATGCAAGGAAAATGTAAGATAAATGTGTTTCCAAAGAAAGCCAACATTTTGACACATTACTGAAGTGAACTGTTATTGATCTTAGTGTATATTGCTGTTTGTGAGACTGTCACTGTGGTCAGTGACAGATATTGAGACAGAGAGTGTGACAGCTATGGAAAACACAAAGCAGCAGAAAAACAGAGGGAGGATGTCCCGTCCTAATCAGTCTTGTCGGCCGTTGCTGCCTTTTCATCCGGATAATGCACCTCCACCCAAGGTGAAGACATCACCTCTGACGATCCGCGCACTCCATGCCAGATTAATATCTGCAGACTATCCCTGTAAGTGCCACTACCTCCCAACATTAATCCAGCCTGGAATCAAAGACACGGCATCGCCACCAAGAAACCCACGACAACAACAAACAAGGTCCCAACACTACACTTTAAAAAATATCTGGAGATTTTACAGTGAAAAACTGCTAAACCATGACAGTAAAAGACCGTAAAATGATTAATGGGTTAATTCAATTTCAGTAACAATGAAACACTGCATATATATATATATATATATATATATATATATATTGTCCCAACACTAATATTTTGTAATTGTGAAGGAATTTTGAGTTCTTTTCATAGAAGAGGTCGGTATATCACTCATATGTGTAGAACAATTAAAAAGACAGCATGTAATTCCCAAAAGGGTATTTATTATAAAAAGCAAAATAAAGCAAGCAAACACAGAATGTTTTAAGCCAAGACCGCCATCTAGTGGGGTCAAAAAATGAAGGAAATGCTTTAAGAAGCTTCGTTGTCCCAACATTACACTGTAAAAAATATCTGTAGATTTTACGGTGAAAAACTGCTAAACAATGACAATAAAAGACCAGAAAATGATAAATGGGTTAATTCAGTTTCAGTAACAATGAAACACATGTATATATCAGGCAAAACAGTATTTTTTTTTATTTTTATTTTTTTTTAAATACATTGCTCTACTGTAAAATACACTGTCACTGTGTTTGTAACAAAAATATACTGTAATATATATACACAAGACATCATTTTTGAATTTATTTTTTGTAAAAATACTTTTTCTCACTGTTAAATGTACTAAACACCATATCTCTAACAGAAATATAACAGTAATATTTAATGGTAAAAACTATAATTTATGCAGGATTTTTTAGTCATTTTGTGTCTTCTTCTGTGTGTTGTTTGGTATTTTGTGTCTTTTTTGTCATTCTGTGTCTTTTTTAGTCATTTTGTGTCTTTTTTAGACCCTTTTTTAGCCCTTTAGCCCAACATAAAATGTGATTTTACAGTTTGTTTGTTTTTCAAATACATTACTCCACTGTAAAATACACTGAAATATGTATTTAATATAATATATATATACAAGCATCACTGTCATTTTTGCATTTATCTTTTGTAAAAAAAATACATTTTCTCACTGTTAAATGTATACTAAACACCATATCTCTAACATAAATATACTGTAATATTTAATGGTAAAATCTTTAATTTATGCAGCATTTATAAATTATTTTCTTGTCATTTATATGGCAGCGTTTCTTTTGATGGAAAACGTTTTATTTTTTACGGTAAAAAAAAGGGAATAAAATGAACAACAAACACAAGGCCGTTTGTATGCGAGCCTCACCGGTGTCTCCCCAACGCCACATAAATCGCCATCGTCCTTCAAGGCGGCGCAGCAGGAGAGCATCGATGGCTTATTAAGGAATCCAAGTGGCACTTTGGTTTCATGCTGAATGTCATTGTTTACACGTTCTGGAGGTTGTTAGCAGCAATGAGAATGTTTAAATGCACTCACAAATCCTGTTAAAGTGCCGTCGCTCCAGTCAGCTGCTCTGCTCCAAGGTCAGCAGCTAAAAAGAGCCGTCTGAGGTGGTCCCGCCCGCTACACTCAGCTCTGTGAAAGTCAGTCTGCTCCAGCTGCTTTTAACCCATTTAAGGCGGGAAAGCATTACCGAATTTCTACCATTAAAACCTGTTGGGGTGCTGTTGTGTTATTCTACCATTAAAGCCGGGAAAGAGGATACGTCGTTTTGTAGTATTTGTATTTGTTTTTATTTTGTTTTCTTCCACCTATTTTAGGTCTCTTAGCCAATGAAATGCATCAGAATACGTGTGGGAGTGTTGCAATGCATCATGGGACTTTTCCAGAACTTCAAAATCATCACCAAAAAAAGACACAAAATGACTAGAAAAGACACACAATGACTACAAGAAAGACACAAAATTACCAAAAAAGACACAAATAGAGAATACATGTGGGAGTGTCACAATGCAACATGGGACTTTTCGAGAACTTTTTAAATCATCACCAAAAAGACACAAAATCACCAAAAAAATGTTTTTTGTTTGTTTTTCGTGGTTTATGTGTGTTTTTTGTAATTTTTTTCTGTTTGTGTTCAAAATGTTGATCCAGTAAGTCAAAATGAAAAAAAATAATCAGGTCATATAGGTAAAGTTGTGCTGAAAACAATGTTACCAACACGTCATGATAAAGATTTTTAAGTGGTTTGTACAGGCAGAATGAAAAGGAGTCAAAAACCGACAATATAGCACCGAACTCCAAAGGGTTAAGTAATGTGGATGCTTAGACTTCTAAGGATTAATAGTGGCGGGGCGGAATGAATTGGGTCAAATTATTAAATAAATGCAGGAACGGCGGGTTGGAAAAAACCCCACCTACGCGCATCACTAGTATCTATGTATTTATCCATAAAGATAATCCTGTTTGACCATTAAAAAAGAAACCTTGTGTGCCTCAGCAGGCCACGGTTCACATTAATTAGTTCACATTTGACATTTAACATTTTTTAGCCAATGGAGCTTGAAAATGTAATTTTTTTTTTTTCTTCTGTTCATTTTGGTATCCAACATTTTTATTTTTTTCCCAGAGCAATTAGGTTTTACTGCTTTCAGAAGGGAAAGCATTAGCAAATGGGGGCAGAAAAATCAATCTGAATAACACTGTGTAATGAAAAAATAGTGCCAGTTATAACACTTAACATAATGGAAGGTAATCTGCATAAATTATTCAAAAATGCTTAAGATGAGCGAGGCACTTAACCTGTGGCTGCCACTGCAGGCTGGTGGCTGGGACTGGGTGCTAACTGGTCTGGGACTGAGCCTTTAACTGGGAACTGTGTCTCTGTGGTATTCAGGTAAATAAGAACCATAGACTGTATAAATATAGGATGAAAAGAACAAAGTGTTTGTTTTTAATTCCCTGCATGAACAAAAGCGACTGTAGATAAAAAACCTTCAGGGCTCAAAGAAAGAAAGCACATGTTCAGGATCAAAGCACCAATGTGGACTATAACTACAATCAGAATCAGAAACCTTTATTGTTATTGCACTGGGTAGTACAATGAAATTTGCCATCAACCCGTCCAAAATGTAAAAAAAACACACAATATGACAGAGGTAAAGCACAATGTGAGGAGAGGAAAGCAGGAAAAAACAATGAAAAATAAATGAATAAATAACACTGAAGCTTTGACCCAAGTCTCTGAAATCTTGTGCAAATGCCTTAAAAAAGGGTAAATTACTTTAATTACAAATATTAAGCATAAAATGGAAGTTGCAATCTTAAAATTAATATAATGTGACATTATAGTTTTTTTGTATAGTATTATTTGATTGCTTAATCATGTTGAATGTTAAATGAAAGTGAATTCTATGTAAAAATATAAAAAAGAATCTACAAAAATACACATATTGCTTAATGTAAAATTACAGTAAAACTTATATATACATACATATATTATGGCCTGCTGTTCAGGAAAGTATTATATATATGGATTTAAAACCTGAGAATATATAAATATTGAAACCTGAGAATATATATTAAAAACCGGCTTGAATTTTATAAATATATATATTTGTTTTTATGATCTTTTTCCCCCACAGTGTATAAGCCAGGCGGCAACCTCCTGGACTGAGCAGGGAGGCAAACCAGGAAGTGCCTCAAGCTGCATTCTAATGAAATTTCCAGCAGGGGGTGCTAAGTTTGGCTGCAAAAGCATTTTTGTCCATTCATTTTAATGCAAAATGAGAAAACTTCTCACTTGATTTATTCCCTCAGAAATGTTTTTTAGGACAACACTATGGTCTCAATCACTAGTAAAAAATCTTCTTCAAGACAATCTGATGTTAATGGTGTAAATAATGGCCCCATTTAGAAGAAAATAGAAGATAAAGAATCATATGATTTGGGGCGGGGCTACCTTTGATTGACAGGTCACTAACAAGGCGAGCCGTCATCAGGAGAGAAGCAGAGCAATGCGTATCCACGGCAACGTGTCATTAAAGTTATATATAACGTTATATAGATCTAAAAAAAGCACTGTATTTTCACTTAATGAGAGTTTATTTGAAGGTTTTGTTCATTAAATGTCTTGTTCAGCGTTTGGTTGGACTAACAGACACTCCAAGGAGTCGCTGCTCAGTTTTCTGAGGTCAGTAACAAACATTTTGTTTTTGTTTTTTGCCAAAACTAGCATCAGTTAATGCTACAGCTAATGCTAACATGAGTCAGTCAGGTTGAGGTGCAGAGAAACAAGAAAAGACTAGTTTCATGTTTCAGGTTCCTCCACTAATAATCACAGTTCATGTACACAGTTTAGTGGTCTGTGAGTAAAACCAGTAACTGTGTGTTTTAATGTGTGTGTGTGTGTGTGTGTGATGCATAATGGATGGAGTGAAACCACAGGAGAGGGCTTTGAATCAAGACAAGACATCACGTCATGCTGAAAATGTATTCTCCTTCAACAGACAGAGCAACATCAAAGGACAGAGAGAGAGACGAGTCTTTCTTCCATCATGTATCTCCATCTTTTCATGTAATCATTCTTGTTTGCAAGTCTGACTCAGTTCCTCTCTCTCTTTCTCTCTCTCTTTCTCTCTCTCTCTCTCCCACTATTTCCATCTTTTCCTGCATGCTCGCTCGCCCACTCCCTCTTTCATGCTCTGTCCGTTTATCCATCTGTCTTCCTGCTGAGCTTTGCAATCCATCCAGCTCCAGTAATGAGACTAAAGGCTAAATTCACTAAAGGCCACTGGATGTTGTATGTCACTGTCAGGTGTGTGTGTGTGTGTGTGTGTGTGTGTGTGTGTGTGTGTACTGTAGACACAGGCCAGACATGCTCTGGTCTTTTCACCACCCCAATTACACATGGCTGACTAATATGTGTCATCCTGCAGACTGACTTTCATTTAGACTTGGAAGAAAACATCCTTTAAATGATTTGTCACCATGTGTTAGCTGTCCTCTTCACACTGCAACACTATGCACAAAAGAAAGGTAAGTTAACAACACAAGGTCAGCCATTGTTTGTTTGTTTGTTTGTGGGTTCAAATGATCATTTCACAATCATAAATATAACTGAATGTGATATATCTGAGACAAACCAAGGTTATTATAGTTAATAGAATATAGTTTAGAATTGAAAAAAAACATTTTTGTTAACTGAAATACAAACTACTAGGTTTTTTTGTAATGGGGTTATTTGTTGGGTGCGAGATTCAAAAAAGTCTAGGGGTGCACCGATTTCATTAATTTTGCAAGATCGGCGATCGGCCGATTCCGTTACGTCAAATCGATCTTATCTCCCTCGATAATAAACCCCCACAGGCGAAGCAGTGCTCCCAACTTTGTTGCTAAATTTAGCAACTTTTCAGACCCCCTTAGCAAATTTTCTAGCGACTGGAGACAAATCCAGCGACTCCTTCTTACTCTTGTTAGCGAGCCATAAACGAGCTGGAGGCCGGCTTGTTAAGAAGAGCTGCCGTTAGAGACAGTTAGCTCTGTGGCAGTACAGTGTGTATGTGCTAACAGGCTAACAGTTAGCTCTGTGGCAGTACAGTGTGTATGTGCTAACAGGCTAACAGTTAGCTCTGTAGCAGTACAGTGTGTATGTGCTAAGAGGCTAACAGTTAGCTCTGTGGCAGTACAGTGTGTATGTGCTAACAGGCTAACAGTTAGCTCTGTAGCAGTACAGTGTGTATGTGCTAAGAGGCTAACAGTTAGCTCTGTAGCAGTACAGTGTGTATGTGCTAAGAGGCTAACAGTTAGCTCTGTAGCAGTACAGTGTGTATGTGCTAACAGGCTAACAGTTAGCTCTGTAGCATTACAGTGTGTATGTGCTAACAGGCTAACAGTTAGCTCTGTAGCAGTACAGTGTGTATGTGCTAACAGGCTAACAGTTAGCTCTGTAGCAGTACAGTGTGTATGTGCTAACAGGCTAACAGTTAGCTCTGTAGCAGTACAGTGTGTATGTGCTGCTGCTGCTGCAGGAGGTGTTCACTTAGCGATCTCTGTTTGTTTACAACAAGCACCAGACACTCTGTGCACAGTTAGTGATGCTGGTTAATTCACCATCACTATGTTTATGATCAGCGGAGACGCTGTGCATAATTAGTCATGCTGCTTTGTTTATGATCAGTTAGCGACGGTGAAAACCAAACGTCACCTCCAGAGTCTCTAAATCCCTCTGGAGGCTAACTAACTTGTCCCGCCTTTGGAAAACACCCTTCTCTGTTTGTTTCTTCTTCTACAGTTTGGCATCTAGCCGCCACACTGTAGCATCAAATGCTACGCTGCCCCCGTGTGGAAGGAATCAGTAATACAACTTTTTTTCCTTCCAGATATGATGAGCTATTCGAATATTTGAAAATGGATGCCCATCCCTAGTTGTATGTATGTTGTACTATACCGAAACCAATGCTATTTATTTTAAGTTCAATATTTTATTAACTACCTCAGACATTGTGATTTCCTTTATTTTGTTAAAGAAAAATACTGCTGTGTTATTATTTTTCAATAAAATTAGATTCAAACATTGAAGGTTTAGCTGTGAGTTAAAAAAAAATCGGTTTCGGCCAAAATCGGAATCGGCAGGTCAGGCTTTTTCAAAAATCGGTGATCGGCCAGAAAATTGCAATCGGTGCACCCCTAAAAACGTCACAATAAATGTTTCCTTTATTTCCTTTGTCTGATCCATCTCAGCCCCAATAAGGTTATTAAGTCATAAAATCAGATAGATTAAATAGATTTCATATCAACCAAAAAGGTTTACGTATGAAAAAAGTTGACAAAGACGACATTTTCCCGTCCGTTTCACTGATTAAAGCGTGTCCAAAATTGAGGCAGACTTTTTTAGGCTAATAAATAATCTCCTGACTTCCAACATGTGAAGCGTGAGAAAGTCTCACATGGATGTTAGTATGTTCCTTTCATTAAAAAATAATCCTCCCATGCAGAAGACAAGTGTGATTTGGCAGCTAATCAAGCATCATTTGGACTCCTTTTGCATTTGTAAACATCTACTTGGCTGGAAAATGTTTTGGATTCTGGCAAGTACAGAGAGTCCAGCATCCAGCTCTGAGAAACAAATATCCACTGAAATGATGCGCTGAGAGCAAATCCAACAGAGGAACGTGTATATTTCTGGTGGATTTTGTCTTGAAGGAGACGTGGTATTTTTGGAGTGCAGCTTGTCATTTTGCTGCAGTGTTTTTCTTTTCTTGTGTGTCTAGTGTGAGTCTTTCCAACAGACCAGCGCTCTCCGGCTGCACAAACTAGTCTGAGAAGTCAACGAGCATCAAGACGGCGCTCGCTGCAGACGCCTTCTGCATTGTGACTCCATGAACTCGTCTTTGTTGTTTGTGTGGAAAGGATGCTCAGCAACAGCTGGCTCTGTTTGGATGCATGTGTAATTCTGTGTCTTTTTTGGTCATTTTGTGTCTTTTTTTTAGTCATTTTGTGTCTTTTTTGGTCATTTTGTGGGGTTCTTTACACTGTAAAACCCATTGTTGCTTGTTTGTTATTATAACAAAATTTTCCTTTTCAATACAACAAGATTTGTGCAAAATGTCATTTTAACCTAAAATATTGAGTCAAATAGCAAGATTCATTTGAAGTAACTCCTTTGCCTTTGTTGTCTTGACATAAAATTCTTTTGCAGCATTGACACTCAAATATTTAAATTGAAACAATAAGTTGAGTTTTACAGTATAGTCATTTTGTGGGTTTTTTTGGTTGGTCACTTTGTGTTTTTTTTGTCATTTTGTGTCTTTTTTGGTCATTTTGTGTCTTTTTATGGTCATTTTGTGGGGTTTTTTAGTCATTTTGTGTCTTTTTTGGTCATTTTGTGTATTTTTGTGCCTTTTTTTAGTTATTTTGTGTGCTTTTTGGTCATTTTGTTTCTTGTTTTGGTCATTTTGTGTCTTTTTTGTCATTTTGTCTTTTTTTAGTTATTTTATGTCTTTTTTGGTGATTTTGTTTCTTGTTTTGGTCATTTTGTGTCTTTTCTGGTCATTTTGTGTCTTTTTTTGTAATTTTGTGTCTTTCTTTGGTGATTTTGTGTCTTTTTTGGGTGATTTTGAGATTTTTTTTAGTAATTTTGTGTCTTTTTTGGTCATTTTGATACTGTTTCCAGCTGTCCTCTTCACACCAGAACACTATGCACAAAATTAAGATAAGTTAATAAATGAATAATATACATAGCTTGTCATTTTGCCGCAGTGTTTTTCTGGCTGCACAAACTAGTCTGAGAAGTCAACGAGCATCAAGACGGCGCTCGCTGCAGACGCCTTCTGCATTGTGACTCCATGAACTCGTCTTTGTTGTTTGTGTGGCGTGACCAGGATGCTCAGCAACAGCTGGCTCTGTTTTAGGCATGTGTAATGTTGTGTCTTTTTTAAATCATTGTGTCTTTTTTAAGTAATTTTGTTTCTCATTTTGTGTCTTTTTTTAGTCATTTTGTGTCTTTTTTGGTCATTTTGTGTCTTTTTTGTCATTTTGTGTCTTTTTTTGTCATTTTGTGTCATTTTTTAGTAATTTTGTCATTTTTTAGTCATTTTGTGTCTTTTTTGGTCATTTTGTGTATTTTTGTGCCGTTTTTTGTCATTTTGTGTCTTTTTGTGTCTTTTTTGGTCATTTTGTATCTTTTTATGGTCATTTTGTGTCTTTTTTGGTAATTTTGTGTCTTTTTAGTAATTTTGTGTCTTTTTGGTCATTTTGTGGATTTTTGTACCTTTTTTTGGTTATTTTGTGTGCTTTATTGGTCATTTTGTTTCTTGTTTTGGTCATTTTGTGTCTTTTTTGTCATTTTGTGTCTTTTTTTAGTTATTTTGTGTCTTTTTGGTCATTTTGTTTCTTGTTTTGGTCATTTTGTGTATTTTTGTGTCTTTTTTCAGTTATTTTGTGTGCTTTTTTAGTAATTTTGTGTCTTTTTTTGGTCATTTTGATACTGCCTCCAGCAGTGTTAGCTGTCCTCTTCACACTAGAACACTATGCACAAAAGAAAGATAAGTTAATAAATAAATAATATTTAAATTATTTTTGGAGCGCAGCTTGCAGTGTTTTCCGGCTGCACAAACTCGTCTGAGAAGTCAACGAGTATCAAGACGGCGCTCGCTGCAGACGCCTTCTGCATTGTGACTCCATGAACTCGTCTTTGTTGTTTGTGTGGCGTGACCAGGATGCTCAGCAACAGCTGGCTCTGTTTGTGTGCATGTGGTTTGACAAATGTAGGTCTGCAGCGACATAAATCCATATTTAACTGTCTGTGTGTGTGTGTGTGTGTGTGTGTTTGTTTAAACAGATTGAGAAGGAGAACAAGTGTGGAGCTTTTGCCAGTACGTGTGTTGTAAATGTTTATGAGGTCTGCTTCATTTGATTCCTAAGTGTGTGTGAGAGACAGACAGATGGACCAATATACAACTAATCAGATTCCCAGTGAAAGGACTGGTGAGTGTGTGTGTTGTGGCCTTCAGCAACCAAAATCCAAATTATCTACCATCCATTTAATTCAATCTAGATGTAAATGTTTCCACATGTGCTGCTCTGAGGGTCTCGGGGCAGAAAGAACCAGCTGGAAGCCACCCACTTTATTTACACCGAGGACACATCTTATTTAGTTTACACTCAGGATGGGAAGCTATAAACTCAGCCTGAGAGACAGTAAAGCAGATGGAAACACAGGGCGTCACTTTGCACTTCAACAATTAAAATATGGCCTTAACCCATTTAAGGCGGGAAAGCATTACTACATTTCTACCATTAAAACCTGTTGGGCGCTGTTCTGTTATTCTACCATTAAAGCCGGGAAAGAGGATACGTCGTTTTGTAGTATTTGTAGTTTTTTCCACCTATTTTCGGTCTCTTGGCCAATGAAATGCATCAGAATACATGTGGCAAAAAAGACATAAAATGACCAAAAAAGGTCACTAAATGACCAAAAAAAGACACAAAATGACCAAAAAAGACACAAAAAGACTAAAAAAAGACACAAAATGACTAAAAAGACATAAAATGACCAAAAAAGGTCACTAAATGACCAAAAAAAGACACAAAATGACCAAAAAAAGACACAAAAAGACTAAAAAAAGACACAAAATGACTAAAAACAAGATACAAAAAGACACAAAATGACCAAAAAAGACACAAAATGACAAAAAAAACACGAAATGACCAAAAAAAAACACAAAATGACTAAAAAAAAAGACTAAAAAAAGACACAAAATGACCAAAAAAGACACAAAATGAGAATACATGTGGGAGTGTCGCAATGCATCATGGGACTTTTCCAGAACTGAAATCATGGCGGAAGACGACTATAGTGGAGGGAGCTCAGATATAACAGCTATAAGCTCTCAGATACTTTTTTAATTTCATTTCTATCTGCTACAGAGGCTGAAAAATCTATTATTTAGTAGGAAGCGTTGACACTTCTGTTGAATTTACAGAAAAACTTCAGGTTTTAGGGGCTGATTTTAAAATCACCCAGAGGTTTTACAGGCATTTGTTCCAGCCGCTTATTTCTAGATTTAATAATCTTAATTTAAGAAATCTTGTCAAGGTAAATTATCTGTCCATGCAGCAAGATCATTTCCCTCAGATTTACTGTTTTTATCTGGGGTTTTTTTTATCTTGTTTTTAGACACACATTTTTCTTGCAGTGGAAAAAAAAAACCTGTTATTAAAAATGTGTTCCAAAGTTTCAACAGCCAACCGCAAAAAAAAATCAGCAGAAGAAAGAACCATGATTGACATTTTTAAAGTGTATGAAGTGTGAAATCAACTGAAGGAGCAAATCTTTATCACATCTGAAAGATATCTCAAGTGTTATTAATGGAAGAGGCAAGCTTTTTATCACTGCAAAAAAAACCCACAATCAGCCCCAAACTGTGTCTCCACCGTAAACCATATTTAGTTTTGACCGTTTTAACAACACCCAGAGCCTTGAAGCTGACTCTTCTTCACTGGAAAACATTTTCCGACTCACTGAGCGATCTCTTTGAAACGGATCCTGACCACATGAGCAGAAAGTGAGCCTTCCACTATATTTCCCTATTCTGTGTCTTTTTCGGTCATTTTGTGTATTTTTGTGTCTTTTTTTAGTCATTTTGTGTCTTTTTTAAGTCAATTTGTGTCTTTTTTGGTCATTTTGTGTCTATTTTTGGTTATAGTGTGTCTTTTTTTAGTCATTGTGTGTCTTTTTTTGTCATTTTGTGTCTTTTTTTGTCATTTTGTGTCTATTGGTGTCTTTTTGTGTCTATTGGTGTCTTTTTTTTGGTCATTTTGTGTCTTTTTTGGTCATATTGTGTCTTTTTTTGGACATTTTGTGTCTTTTTCTGTCTTTTTTAGTAATTTTGTGTCTTTTTTGGTCATTTTGTGTCTTTTTTTGGTTATAGTGTGTCTTTTTTTAGTCATTGTGTGTCTTTTTTTGGTCATTTTGTGTCTTTTTAGTCATTTTGTGTCCTTTTGTGTCTTTTTTTAGTCATTGTGTGTCTTTTTTGGTCATTTAGTGTCTTTTTTTGGTCATTTTGTGTCTTTTTTGGTCATTTTGTGTCTTTTTGTGTCTTTTTTTTAGTCATTACGTGTCTTTTTTGGTCATTTTGTGTCTTTTTGTGTCTTTTTTTTAGTCATTTCGTGTCTTTTTTGGTCATTTTGTGTCTTTTTTGGTCATTTTGATACTGCCTCCAGTGGCCCAGCTGTCCTCTTCACACCAGAACACTATGCACAAAAGAAAGATAAGTTAATAAATAAATAATATATATAGCTTGTCATTTTGCTGCAGTGTTTTTCTTTTCTTGTGTGTCTAGTGTGAGGCCCCCACAATCAGCCCCAAACTGTGTCTATACCGTAAACCATATTTAGTTTTGACCGTTTTAACAACACCCAGAGCCTTGAAGCTGACTCTTCTTCACTGGAAAACATTTTCCGACTCACTGAGCGAGCTCTTTGAAACGGATCCTGACCACATGAGCAGAAAGTGAGCCTTCCACTATATTTCCCCATGTCTCTTTGACACTTCAGCTTGTCTCTTGAGGCTGTCAAACCCCCTTCCCAAAATAAAAAAAAATAAAAAAAGACAGCGAGGAGGAGGTCAGTTAGCGGACGTTCTTCAAAGCACCCAGGGGAAGTTATCATTGGATCTGGATGCATTTTCCGGTTCAGGACCGTCAACATTGGTGTGACACAAAGCTTGTTTGGGTGTAAAAGCTCCGCCAGGCGTTCTGAGAGTCCTTCACAGCCGCTCAGTGTCACTTGGCTTCTTTCTGTCCACACTTTGTTGGAAAAGTGCTGAGTAAACACCGACGTAGGAAGCCAAAGGTTGACTTTATTATCTCATTAAGTTTATTTTTGAAGGACGTTTTCAAGTCAAACTCTAATTAGACTTTGCTGAGAATAAAAATGGCTGCAAGAAGTGAAAGACATGAATGCAAATACATCTGAAGGAAGAATGCAAAATAAAAGAGACTTAGGTGAACTGCTATTACATAAAACACTGCAAAAGTAAGAGTCAAAGCAATTTTTTTTTTTTTTTTTTTTTTACAGAAATTGGTCATAGTTCTGCAGCCATTGTTGACTTCCAATATTAACCCATTTAAGGCGGGAAAGCATTATCGCATTTCCACCATTAAAACCTGTTGGGGCGTTATTCTACCATTAAAGCCGGGAAAGCGGATACGTCGTTTTGTAGTATTTGTAGTTTTTTCCACCTATTTTCGGTCTCTTGGCCAATGAAATGCATCAGAATACATGTGGGAGTGTCACAATGCATCATGGGACTTTTCCAGAACTGAAATCATCACCAAAAAAAGACACAAAATGACTAAAAAAAGACACAAAATGAGCAAAAAAAAAGTCACAAAATGACTAAAAAAAGACATAAAAAGACACAAAATGACCAAAAAAAAGACACAAAATGACCAAAAAAGACACAAAATGTGTTGAGTGTTGCAATGCAACATGGGACTTTTCCAGAACTTTGAAATCATGGTGGAAGACAAACACAGCATAAGGCGTTACGTTAAGAACGTGTTAGACCCGCCTCCAAAATGTAGCTTGTAGCATGTAGCTTTCAAAATAAGAGCACATGGATGTGTTAGCAGAATCCACCACACAATTTGCAAGAACACTGACCACTTTCAGAGACAAACATGGTCGGTAAAACAGAGGATTAATGTTCCGTTAGTTAGACTATTTACACTGCAGCACATAGAGAGTCCGGCGGCTAATGGTGCATTCAAGGTCTACACAAATGTCAGAATTTTCGACGTTGTTCCGAGCTCCAAGTTCCGACTTTCAGGTGCCAACTTTGAGTGTAAATCGAACACACCATATTGCGTTACTGTAAGAACGTTTTAGACCCGCCTTCAAAATAAAAGCAAACACATGTAGCTTTCAAAATAAGAGCACATGGATGTGTTAGCAGAATCCACCACAGAATTTGCAAAAAGACTGTCAAAATATGACGCCTTAAATAAAAGATAGACGAACCCTTATTCTCCTTTACAATAATTCTTTAAAATATGCAATGATTAAGATGGAATAGTGGCATTAGAATGTGTGAGAGGCACCAAATTTAGGCTTTTAGGGCAAAAATGTTCTCCGAGAGAGCATGCTATATCATAGTCTCAGAAAATCCTGACAGACAAGAAAATGCCCATGAGAGAGAGATGTTTTTGGGTCCTTCATTGAGTCAGCTTCAAGTCAGTAAAATTGTTTGGCTGCACTGGAAATTTCATGTACAAACTCCTTTTTATTTATGTAAATATGTTGGTTGTTGTTTACACTACAGTTCATTTAAAAGTGTGTAAGTAAAACATATTTGGGTTAAGGCATGGAGTGGAAACATTACTCATTGAGTTGAAAAAAAAAATCTACCAGGTAAAAGCTATGCACGACTTTTAGTAATAGAAAACAAAACTAAGAGCGAGTTGAGAAGAGTTGAGTGGTGTCATACCATGAAATGCAGCAAAAGAGGCGAGAAAAAAAACCTGAACAAAAGTGGATAATGAGTATCTTTGATTCAGTTCTGCAGTAAAGAGGACGACTTGAAGAGAAAAGGCTGTATGACACAAGAACACAGCTTCCTGCAGAGAGAGAAATCTCCCACACATGTAGAAGCACGTCGCCCACCACGGAGCAGACAGAGCTGCACTTCTGCCAACAACAGCAAGTGAAAATAAAATGTAATAACACAGATTCTCTTCTTCGTCTGTGGGTTTTTGATTTAATGGCATTAAAGTTCAGAAATGGACTGTCAAAGAATGAACGATGCTTTATATTTCTGCAATAAATCACAGTAATCCTTTTCAGTGATGAGAACAGGAACCGAGGACCCACACACACACAAACACATGTTTTGGTGCAGATTTAAAGAGCTTCAATGCTTTTTTTTTTAAGGAACACATCATGTTTTGAGCTTCATTTGATGCTTTACAGTGTGTGTGTGTGTACTTGTACTTCCTACAGAGTGAGGACCATTGCACGTTTTCAACCAACTGAGTGAGGACATATTGAGAAGTGAGGACATTTTGCCCAGTCCTCACTTCTTCAAAGGACTTTTTGTAGGTTAAAACTAACTGCCAATTTACAGTTATGTTAAAGTTAGGGTTCGTGTAAGGATCCTCACAAAGACACCTTTTTTTAGTTATTTTGTGTGCTTTTTTGGTCATTTTGTGTCTTTTATTAGTTAATTTGTGTCTGTTTGTGTCTTTTTTTGTCATTTTGTGTCTTTTTTGGTCATTTTGTGTCTTTTTTTTAGTCATTTTGTGTCTTTTTGTGTCTTTTTTGATGATTGTGTGTCTTTTTTTAGTCATTGTGTGTCTTTTTTGGTCATTTAGTGTCTTTTTTTGGACATTTTTGTGTCTTTTTGTGTCTTTTTTAGTTATTTTGTGTGCTCCAATGCTTTTTTTTAGGACCACATCATGCTTAGAGCTTCATTTGATGCTTTACAGTGTATGTGTGTGTGTGTGTGTGTGTGTGTGTGTGTGTGTGTGTGTGTACTTCTACTTCCTACATAATGAGGACCATTGCACGTTTTAAACCAACTGAGTGAGGACATATTGAGAAGAGAAGTGCCCAGTCCTCACTTCTTCAAATTACTTTTTGTAGGTTAAGACTTGGTTTTAAGGTTCAGTTTACAGTTAGGTTTAAGTTAGGGTTTGTGTAAGGGTCCTCACAATAAGGACGGAATAAGTTCTTAAGTAGCTAAATGAGGACATTTTTGTGAAGTGATGACCTCATTTCTTCAAAGACCCTAGAAATGTTTGAGGGTTAGGACTTGGGTTCAGTTTCAGGTTTAGGTTAGGCGTCAGGGGCTACAAATTAATTACGTTAATGATGTGTCCTCAAAAAGATAGAAGTACAAGAATGTATGTTTGTGTGTTCTCGTACTTCCTATATAGTGGGGACCATGGCATTAACCAGCAAACTGAGGACTTTTTTTTTCTTTAAAGGCCTGTTTGAGGGTCAAGACTTGATTTTAAGGTTCAGGTTATAATTAGGTTTAGGTTCAGGTGGTTAGGTTTGGGGTTAGGCATTCAGTGTTGATGGTTAAGGTTAGGGGTCTAGGGAATGCATTTGATGAATACAGAGTCCCCACAAAGACAGAAGGACAAGAATGTGTGTGTGACAGATTTATGGGTACCCAATGCAATCAGAACTTGAAACAAGCGAGAGTAATAATATGTCATTATTGTGATGTGTGTGTGTGTGTGTGTGTGTGTGTGTGTGTGTGTGTGTGTGTGTGTGTGTGGGCTAATATCCATATAATTGTGTACTTGTACTCATGTCTATTACACCTTCTCCAGATTCCTTTGCTCAATGCAACATTAAACACCCACATCAAGCTGAACTTTAGTCTCCATCTTCCTTTTTGGTTTTCTGTTTTTAGAGAAACTACTTTAGAGTAAAATCTGGCTGCTCCATTAGAAGCAAATATTCCTGAATTCACATTCCTTAAATTTAATTTTAACTCACATATATGACTAAATAGTTTGCCTTTTTTATGAAAAAATATTGTCAATTAACCTTCACTGAAAATACAGTTTGCTGCTGTTTGTACAATAAACAGACATTTAACAACATCGAAAAATAAATGTAAACATACAACAAGTAGGCCTGTCATGGAAATGACTATATCGACTTATCGTTCTATATATAAAAATGGACACAATAGTTTTTTTCTGGACTCAATTTATTGACTTTTTGTGCTTTTTTGTATTTAAAGTAAAGCTGTAAATGTTTGACAGGCAGCAAAAACAAACTATATTTCCCAAGCAGCCGTTCCAGCTGTTTATATGTTACTTTAATAATAAAATAATATAATACATAATGATTATCCCATTGCAATGTTTTGTTAATGGCCTGAAAGTCTATTTTATTTGTTTTGGTTGTAGTTTATTTATTCATGTTTTATTTATCTAGGATGTTTTAATATTTCTTTTCCACATTTCAATTCCAACGTTTAAAATCCTCAAGATTAAAAAAATTAATTGTTGTGGAAAAGGATGAACTTATTATGCCCTGATATTGCTATAAAACTAAAACAACATCAATACAACGATACTATCGTTTATCGTGATAGTTTTAGGGAAAATATATCGTCCTAAATAATGTATTATCATGACAGGCCTAATAACAAGTGAGTGTTTCTTCTTATTCTGTAATTTAACTGTGTGTTTAAAAAGCTGCGTGTAAAAAATTGCACATGGACACGTGTTTCTGCCTCAGAATATAACAGTAGAGGTGTGTGTGTGTGCGTGCATGTTCCTGCTTGTGTGTGTGTGTGTGTGTGTGTGTGTGTGTGTGTGTGAACTGGAGTGGATGATGATCTAATTGATCAAAAGAACAAGCAGGGACAAGCCAACAAGAACTAATTAAATCCTCAGCAGTGCTGCCATCACTTTTAGCCCAATCAGGGCACGGAGAAAGGTTTGAAGTGTCGCCCCTCCGTGTGTGTGTGTGTGTGTGTGTGTTTGTTCTGTGTGTGTGTGTGTGCATGTGAGAGAGAGAGAGAGAGAGAGAGAGAGAGAGCAGCTGTGTTTGAACCCTCTCTGTCGCTCTTCATCTCTGCAGAGTCAAGTTGTAGAATCTCTGATTTCTGGCAGCAGCAGAACATGAGAGAAACTTTATGCGTGTGTGTGTGTGTGTGTGTGTGTGTGTGTGTGTGTGTGTTCTTGTACTCCCTACATAGTGAGGACCGGGACACGTTTTAAATCAACAGAGTGAGGACATTTTTGCAAAGTGAGGACATTTCGGCCGGTCCTCACTTCTTTAAAGGCTTTTTTGAGATTTCAGACTTAGTTTTAAGGGTTAAAGGTTACAGTTAGGTTTATGTTAGTTTAGGGTTGGGCATTTAGTTTAGCTAGGGAACAAGGTTAACGAAAACTAGAATTGAAAAAACGTTTTTGTTAACTGAAATAAAATGTTTTTTTTAAAGGATTATTAACTGAAACTTTATTGTGTGGTTACAAAACTAACTCAAATTATAGTGAATATGTCGTTTGTTTTCGTCTTTGTCAACTTTTTTCATACATAACAGGATGGATAAGGCAAAGGAAATAAAGTAGGGGTGGGCAATATGCCCCTAAAAGAATATCACGATATTTCAAAGTATTTTTGCGATAACGATAACGATATTCTTGACAATATTGCAAAAAACTGAAAAAATATTTAGAAAATATGATTTTTTTTTAGTCTTTATGAATAAATAAAAATCATACAACAAAATAAAAAACTAAAAATGTAGTGTAAAGTGCAACCTTCAACAGCTGCCAAATACAAAAAAAATGACTCTTTAGTATTAGCAAGAAAAAAAAACATCTAATAAAAATTTCAATTCATATTTTCAGGTTTTAATATTTTTTCAGACATTCTATATAAATTCTTAGACTTTTAATATATATCCTCAGGTAATATATATATATATATATATATATTTATATACATTTACTGTGAACTCTTTTAATCTCCCACCCTAAAACTAATAAAAACTAAACTAAAAATAAAAACTCATTAAAACTAACTGAATTTGAAAACAAAAATTCACAACCCAATTAAAACGAAAACTAATGAAAAATCCAAAAATATTATAACCTTTGCAAGGGAAATCACTGTTCCAATGAGGGTCCTCACAAAGACAGAAGTAGAAGAATGTGTGTGTGTGTGTGTGTGTATGCATGTGAGTGTGCGTGGATTGTGTACATATATGTGTGTGTTAGTGCTTCTTTCCAACATGTCAACAAGCACAAACAGATACTAGTATGTGCTTGAACACACACACACACACACACACACACTTACACAAACACACACATGCATGGAAATTAGTGGTGACAGAAAGCCAGAGAGAGCAAAGCAGCAGAGGGAGGAACAGTTTTAAGGAGCCAGATGAAAGCCAGCGAGGAAATCAAAAGCAAGTGTGAAGCCACATTCCTAAAAAGTGAGAATCCAGCAGCATCATCCTGCAAATGAGAATCTGTTTACATCACAACAAAGTTGAGTTCCTGACGCGGGCACAGAGAGTGGGACGACTTCAAACAAACAGAGGTTGAAGCCAGTCTGGTGTTTGATGAAGGATCTATATTTGGACATGCGGGTTCAGGAGGGAGTTCATCTTTTGGCTGGAGGTTTCTCTGTTATCGACACAATGGGAGGAAGAAGAAAAGTGAAGGATTGTTTGTGACGGATGCAGCCTGTAAGATCTCTACGCAGTCTGGAACAGTGGTTCTCAACATTTTTAGTTTCATTTTCAACGTTGTTCCGAGTTCCGAGTTCCGAGTTCCAAGTTCCGAGTTCCAAGTTTCGAGTTCCAAGTTCCGACTTTCAGTGTAAATTAAAAAAACCATAAGGCGTTACGGTAAGAACGTGTTAGACCCGCGTTCAAAATAAAAGCAAACACATATAGCTTTCAAAATAAAAGCACATGGATGTGTTAGCAGAATCCAACACAGAATTTGCAAAAGACTGTCAAAATATGACGCCTTGAATAAAACATAGAAGAACCCTTATTCTATTAAACACACCATAAGGCGTTACGGTAAGAACGTGTTAGACCCGCCTTCAAAATAAAAGCAAACACATGTAGAGTTCAAAATAAGAGCAAATGGATGTGTTAGCAGAATCCAACACTGAATTTGCAAAAAGACAGTCAAAATATGATGCCTTGAATAAAACATAGAAGAACCCTTATTATCCTTTACAATAATTCATTAAAAATATACAATAATTAAGATGGAATAGCACATAGAGAGTCCGGCGGCTAATGGTGCGTTCAAGGTCTACACGAATGTCAGAATTTTCGACGTTCCGAGCTCCAAGTTCAGACTTTCAGTGTAAATTTAACACACCATAAGGCGTTACGGTAAGAACGTGTTAGACCCGCGTTCAAAATAAAAGCAAACACATGTAACTTTCAAAATAAAAGCACATGGATGTGTTAGCAGAGTCCAACACAGAATTTGCGAAAAGACATAAAACATATAAGAATCCTTATTCTCCTTTACAATAATTCTCTAAAATATACAATAATTAAGATGAAATAGTGGCATTAGAATGTGCGAGAGGCATCAAATTTAGGCTTTTAGGGCAAAAATTTTCTCCGGGGGTGAAGCTGCTGGATCTTTTACACATGTTTATTTAATAAATTATGTTAAAAACTCTCTTTTTCACTTGTGCACCGTTATGGTACAATGTTGCCTATAGACAACAAACCCCCAGAACTTCAAAAAAAAAAAAAAGAATTATAAAATTTCCTCAGATTATGTTAATGTTGTCTATTTTAAGAAAAAAAAAACACTACAAACATTTTTTTTCCTAACTGGCATCATAATGCGTACCATAGAGGGTATGTGCTGATACTTTTGTTCTTTTACTTCAGTAAGTTTTGAATGCAGGACTTTTACTTGTCGTGGAGTGATTGCACAGTGTGGTATTAGTACTTTTACTTCACTAAGGGATCTGAATACTTCTTCCACCACTGTTGAAATGTTACATATTAAACTTTTAAGACTTCAGCCACAAATTGTTCAACATCAGCTTACATCACGTTGAAAGGGTCGAGCAGCACATTACTGTAATTTACACATCTGTTACAAATGACAGAGTACATTGTGGGATTTCTATGTTAGAATATCTGAAGAGACTTTTCAAACATAATTAAATAGAGCAGGACACAGCTTGTGACTTAAGGGTTGCTATGCCAATGCTGGTGGTAACCAGGGAGCCAGTCAGCACAGTTCGTTTGGAGGGAAAAAATTTTCATGAAGTGCTAAAATACTCCTCATAGTCTGTGCAAAGGTTAAAACAGAGCTAATAAACCAGGAGTCAGTCAATAATATATATTAATACCATTAACAAGTAAGATCATCTATTTCGTTTTTCATTTCCTCTGTTGTATATTACATGTTATGGGATAATAATAAGAATATGAGCACAGTTTTCAATAATAAAACATGATAGTGTGTACAGGAGCTGCTGCAAAGTTATAGGCATCAGGTTGATGTCTTCAGTAAAGATGCAAGTCGAAATGTTTAATTACAAAATCATTAATGACAATATTTATAATACTGTTGGTATTTTTTCTTTTTTTGGTAATTTTACACATTTTTTGGGATACTTTTGGATCTCGTTTGGGTAACTTTTACATATTTTTGAGGTAAATTTACATATTTTTTTGTCAATTTTACATCTTTTTGGTGATTTTACATATTTTGGGTGATGTTACATATTTTTGGGGTAATTTTACATTTTGGGGGGGGGTAATTGAAAATACATTTTTGTCATTTTTACATCTTTTTTTGGAAATTACATGTTTTTGGGTGATTTTACATATTTTTGTGGTGTAATTTTAAACCTATTTTGTAATTTAACATATTTTTGTGGTAATTTTAAATTTTTAGGGGGGAAAATGAATTTCCGTAATTTTTACATCTTTTTTTGGTAATTTTCCATCTGTTTTTGGGTGATTTTACATCTTTTTTGGGGTAAATTTACATATTTTTGTGTCTGATGCTGCTTCCCCAGCAGACTGCAGCATAAAACAACACACTACCACCACAGACGGATAAAACATCTGCAGCATCTTACTACAGATGTGCACAGATCTGAGCTTCAAGAAGAAAAAGAGGCGTCTCCGCCCCTTTTTGTAGACAGCGTCTGTGTTTAGAGACCAGTCCAACGACTCCAGTCACTGAAGGCTTTTATCAGATCTCTATATTCAGATTCCTGTCTACGCCACAATAGCAGTGTCGTCAGACTACTTCTGGATGTGGCAGACATAAACAAAGCATCATATCAGCTACCTTTATGAGACTGCAACGGCTGTTTATAATTAATAAATGCATTATAAAAGATAAATGAGTCCTTATGACGAAGGCCATGATTAATTCAGTGGTTATGCATGAGGGTTCTTTTAAGAGTCACAGAGGGTCTTTGAATCACTCTCGTCATTCTGAGGTGCTGAGGCCTGATATGATTTCACATTTGAATCAAACATCTGAAGAGTTCACATTGGATCACAAAGGCTTATATTATATTTACATGCCTACAGTCATTATTCTGATCTCATCTTGGATTATATATTCATTTAATGTGGTCATCTGGCTGTTTCAATGATACAAGGAGGTGTATCAGAAAAGGAAATAAATTATGAATGTTTCCTTTCTGCATAAACCTCTTAAACAACTTCTGCCCTGCTCAAAACTACCAAATGTTTAAACATTTTCGGCATTTTAACCCTTTAAATGCCAGTTTGACTGCATGGTGTAACTGATGTTTTTTTTATGGAAAAAAACACAAAAATGTAATTAATTTCCATATAATAAATCATTTTTGGCTGATGATTTTAATCAGGACTGAAGATGATTGAAAGAGTTAACCCAAAAAAGTTGAAAAAATATATATATCAGTAATATTTTTGTAGCGTTTTTTGGTCTGCCATCAAGTTGCCATAAAGGGGTTTTTACATCTTAAATCTGACTCTACAAAAAAACAAAAAATGCACCAAAATCAATTTTGTTGTTAATCTTTGACATATCGAAGGCTGTAATAAAAAAAATGCCCCAGCCAAAAAATATTTATTATATGAAAAATAACTACATTTTTGTGTTGTTTTTAAAAAAAACAAAACAACAGTGACATTGTGCAATCAAACTGGCATTTAAAGGGTTAAAATCATCAAAATATTTGAATGTTTGGTAGTTTTGAGCAGGGCGGAACATGTTTAAGAGGTTTATGCAGAAAAACTTTGAAAAAAATATGAATCTGTAAAGTTTTTATAGCATTTTTTTGGAGGTGGACGTTTTCAGCCTAAAGGGTCTGAAAGGGCAGTAAATTTGTACACAGTGTGTTATTATTATAGACCCAATAGAAAAATTTAAATTTAAATTTCAAAATATATCAAGAAACAAAACCTTCTTTCAAAAACC
>NC_081537.1:3205267-3345267 GCF_030273125.1 Centropristis striata
TATAAACAGTATTTTTAACAGTTTAAAAAAAAATATATTACTCCACTGTAAAATACACTGGCACCACGTGCCAACATATTTACACTAATAATACTGCTTCAGGTAAGACAAATGTTTATTATTGTCAGAAGCTACTACCCAACATTACAAAACGATTATCTGCCACATCTGGGAAAGTCAACATGCAACAGGAGTAGGATAGCCTACTTACATTAGTGTTTTTGAAAAAACGCTGTGTTTATTTTTTGTTTCTTCATTTCCATCTGTCTAGTCGGTCTGATCATGGCTATCAGTTCCTCCCTATAGGACCCTGGGGAGTGAGAGCCGGGCCTTATCCTGGTTTTACACCAAAAGATTGTCCCAGTCCCAGACTAAAAGCTGAAAGTCTTTAGTAAATCTACTGGAGTCATGGCACTCCCGTAATCTCTAAATTCAAGGTAGTAATCTCCTCTGTTTCATATCAGTCTTTTCCTAGTCTTAGGTTTGTGATCATATCAAACGTATTCGCTGCGTAATTGCTTAGCGACAGTTTCGACCGTGATCGGTGATCACATAATCCACGTATTAAACCCGGGAGAAGTAACTGTGGCCGCCGTTGCTAACTGTGCACAACGTCCGCAGCTGACTATAAACAAAGCAGCATGGCCAATTATGCACAGCATCTCCGTTGATCATAAACAGAGTGTCCGGTGCTTGTTGTAAACAAACAGAGATCACTAAGTGAACACCTCCTGCAGCAGCAGCACATACACACTGTACTGATACAGAGCTAACTGTTAGCCTGTTAGCACATACACACTGTACTACTACAGAGCTAACTGTTAGCCTGTTAGCACTGTGCTACTGTGCACCTCGTTCAAATCAAATCAAATCAATTAAATAGCCTTTATTGTCATTAAATAGGCAACTATATAACATAATTGAAAGTGCCACTGCATAAGGTGCATAGTTATGACAATCATAACACAAAACATTTAAAAATACCGAACTAAACACGGACAAAAACAATAACAAGGACATGTGATGTAATAAATAAGTATAAAAATAAAGGTATTTGCGGGACCACGCAATAAAAGGGGCTTACGTTTATTGACGATTGTGACTACTCGCTATTTCACCAGCTTTTAGAAATGGCAAGTACTACGTCACCTCCTGCTTAGGGTTCTATCCAATCAGTAACCAGGCTTTTTTCAGGGGAGAAAAACAGCCCTGCTCTTCTACAGGGACAAAAACAGTACCGTCAAAAGACCGCTCAAGACGGCTCATATTCAAATTAGGTGCATTTCAGCAAGTAAGACCCTCCTCATACTGGGTATTGGACTGTAATGGAAACACCTCTAATATGACACTTTGCCAGGCAGAAACCTAAAATATAATTCCACCCACACCTCCCCCTTTTGATGTCTGATTCTATAGAAAAACAAAATGTAATGTCTCTGAGGCAAGAAGGTTTCAGGAGTAAATCAATTGTTCCAATCACGCATTATTTCAAAATCTATTAGAGGTAAATTACAGCTAATGGACGTACATGAAAAGGGCAGTCAAAGAGGGTAAGACACGCTGACTCAGCACTGGGAGTGAAATGTCTCTGCATTACAGTTTGACAGATTTATTTCACTTATGAGAGGTGTGACACAAATTACACCCTCCAGTTAGAAGAAGTTAAGGAAAAATGAGTGACTTCATCAGAATATTACAGTCAGCATTAATGCAAGACTTCCTTGAGTAATTTGTAAGTTTAAAAAAGATTTACAAGGATGAAAAGAGCCCCATTCAGAACTCTGTCTGATGATAATACAATAGTATTTTTCATTTTATTTTTTTACTTGCTGGATGTTTTCTAAACATATTCACAGCAGCTATTCATGCCTACACTGCTGGTCGATTCAAAATGAGCATTGAGTTGTAAATTACAGTGACCTTCCCATAATCCTCAGCAAAATGTCTATATTTCTGAATGAATGAGTGGCATCAGTGACCTTTCTGTTACTGACTTCTTCATGGAGACAGTTGTATGCTATAATCAGAAACTGAAGTGTTTTCAGGGCATGTGCACCTCCAGAAACTAAGGATTTAGTTCAGTGAGTGTCCATGAGTGTTTTTTGGGTTTTTTTCTTAAATGTTCCAAATATATTGCACTACAATGCTGCTTTACTGTACATTCTTTAGTGTATATATTTCTATAACATATTCATTCACTGTATATATCCTATAGCATATTCAATTCATACCTGCACTATATTTATACACTCTGTTCATATATAAATACCTTGAACTTTACTACTCTGCACTTCTGGTTAGATGCTAAACTGCATTTTTTTGTCCTAGTACTTGTACTCTGTTCAATGACAATAAAAATGAATCTAATCTAAAAAATATTGCGCATGTTGCTGCCAAGAGAAAAATAATTACATGCAGAATCTTCTTGAGAATCCTGTTTTATTTTGAAACAGTAACTCTCCTCTCTTTTCAGGTCACTTGCCCTTCCCTGTGTGTCATCTGGGACTTGATATAGAAATTGAAAGGATATGAAAGTGATTTTGTTAATTTCCTTTCAGCAGCCGTGTCCAACCCGAGCACAAACACCGACGCTGCAGAAAAATAACTGTTTATTATTGTGATAGTCATAATAAAACATATAAGCCTGATGCAGATGATTGAAACCTGATCTGATTTAAACAGATCTGCTGAAAACTTCAGAATTACTGAATCATTCTAGTTGGTTTTCCTTTGCTTTCTGTCACACCGTGGTCGGACCCCAGGAAGAATAGCTGCAGTTGTGCTGCAGATAATGGGGTTCCAAATAAAACAATAAACAATAAACTTCTTTTCAGGGAATAGGCTTTATTTTTACTGTATAACATGTGCAATAGGCTTAATTTTTACTGTATAACATGCAATAGGCTTTATTTTTACCGTATTACATGTGCAATATGCTTTATTTCTACTGTATAACATGTGCAATATACTTTATTTTTACTGTATAACATGTGTAATAGGCTTTATTTTTACCGTATAACGTGCAATAGTTTTTATTTTTACTGTATAAGTGCAATAGGCTTTATGTTTACTGTATAACACGTGCAATAGGCTTTATTTTTACTGTATAACATGTGCAATATGCTTTATTTTTACTGTATAACATGTGCAATAGGCTTTATTTTTACTGTATAACATGCAATATGCTTTATTTTTTATGTATACCATGTGTAATAGGCTTTATTTTTACTGTACAACATGTGCAATAGGCTTTATTTTTACTGTATAACATGTGCAATACGCTTTATTTTTACTGTATAACATGTGCAGTAAGCTTTTTCTGTGTGACATGTGCAATATTTTTTTTCCTTTGCCATGTGTCTCTGTTTGCAGTCCCTTACTTTTGTGATTTGTGTGTGATGTCCTTTTTTCCGTTTGTTTGCTTGTTTAATGGGTGCATGCCTTGGTTGGTTGTTTATTTAATATCTATCTTTTTTGCACTGACGGGAGAGCTGTGCCTCAATTTCGTTGTGCTAACATATTTTTTTTATACTACCGTGCAATGACAATAAAGACTCTATTCTCTATTCTATTCAAAGATAGAAGAGTACATTTGTGGAAGCAAAATCGGCCGTACAGAATTTTTCTGGCAGGCTTGTCTTTAGCTCTCATACAGCACCAGTTCATGGTGATAAAACCCATCAAAAAAGAGTTGGGATGAAGCCCCAAACACAAGACTAACAACGGCCTTATTCAGAGCAGCAACCACTCAATCAACGCTTTTAAATGTTTTCCACAGTTTAGAGCTAACACCATCGAGAGCATTTAAATAATTGCTTTCTCCCACGCCATGAAATCTGTCAGTCACTGTGTTCTGATGGTGAAACACGGGGGGCTGAGGACTCTCACCGGCACTGACACATTCGGATTCAATTAGACAGCCCGCTGTGGCTGGGAATACTCAAGAGGTTGGATAGAAGATGCAATCATGGTGACGCATAACAGTCATGCACAGTAAGTACAGCAGGCAAACTGGAGAGACAAGATGTCAAGATGACAAGATGTGACAAGATCACATATTTGATCAATGAAAAACTTTTACAGGGTTTTTTTATTGTCACAAATCACAGTGCCTGGACTTTTATTGCCAAAGTAGCACATTCTACTAATGGACATAATAATACCCCTTTTTACATCTTTGTCCTTTACTTTTTAAATACTAGTGCAGTGGCCGTAGGAAGTATGTATTCGTATAGTGGGAGATTAAGTAGATTTTATTTAATTCTGGCCAAATGAGGTTGTGTGTGAAAGTGGGATGTACAATGAGCTGTAATACTGGTGTATCAGTCTTTGTTGGTCTTTCTGCTGTTTCAAATTCCTCAAAGTCTGTGTTGATGTTTGATAATAATAATAATAATAATAATAATAATAGTGTGTGTGTGTGTGTGTGTGTGTGTGTGTGTGTGTGTGTGTGTGTGTGTCTAGCATCCCTTCACATTCACTGCAAGCAAATGGACAGATATGTGACATGACAGCCACTAATGGAAAAGTCTTGTGGTGTAATTTCCTTTCACTCTTTCCTTCTTCTACACAAAAAGAAATCCTAAACTCTGCCCTCTCTACTTTTGATTCATCATCAAGCAGTCCCTGTCTGTGTTTGTGTGTGTCTGTCTGTGTGTGTCTGTGTGTATGTATGTGTATGTATGTGTCTGTGTGTGTGTGTGTGTGTGTGTGTGTTGTCTGTGTGTCTGTCTGTCTGTGTGTCTGTCTGTGTGTGTGTGCGTGCGTGCGTGCGTGTGTGCGTGTGTGTGTCTGTCTGTCTATGCGTGTGTGTGTGTGTGTGTGTGTCCGTCTGTCTGTGTGTGTCTGTCTGTCTGTCTCTTTCTGCCTGTCTGTCTGTGTGTATCTGTGTGTGTGTGTGTGTGTGTGTGTGTGTGTGTGTGTGTGTCTGTCTGTCTGTCTGTGTGTGTCTGTCTGTCTGTATCTGTGTCTGTCTGTGTGTGAGTGTCTGTCTGTCTGTCTGTGTCTGTATATCTGTGTCTGTTTGTCTGTCTGTATGTCTGCCTGCCTGTCTGTCTTCCCAACCTTTAATATTCTCACCAGTACATTACATAATACTGCCTTTGTACGCACCACTGAACACCACGTTACCGACACATATTCTCCAGCCTTCACTTCTCCGTTCTCACCTTTTATGTGATCTAATATCTGAGAAACCGGCCTGTCTGCTGTCACCTGAATCCCACAATATAACAGATCTTAAAGTGTCAACTGATGGTGTTTGAACTAGAGGCGACCAAAGCAGAAAGGAAGGTTAAAAAACATAATAATTTAAAGAGACGAAAATACATCAGGCATCACAGCAAAACACTGTAAAAACTGTCTGTATATTATACGGTGAAAAACTGCGAAAGTAAAAGATCGTAAAATGATAAATGAGTTAATTCAGTTTCAGCAACAATGAAACATCGGAAATGTATCAGCTAAAACAGCATTTTTTTTCAATTATATGGTAGAACAGCATTTCTCTTGATGGAAAAACTTTTTATTTACACAGTAAAAAATGGACTAAAATGGTAATCTTAAATGTGAAATCAACAGTGCCAATATCTTTTTACCGTAATATCAAAAAAAGTTCTACTATATTTATTATGGTAAAGTTCTGGCAACCACAGCTTTTTACAGTCTACTGCTGCTACTGAACAGAACAGAACAATATCTGTGTTGGAAACAATATTACATGACATGTCATACTACAATACTAGTAGTCAGGTGGTTTACAGTAGTATCAGTATGTATTTCAAAACATACTAAAACTTTACCAATATCTGACTCCAAGAAATGCCCCATTTTCAAGACCTCCAAGTCTTTAAAATGACAAATTCTCCACATTTTTTCGGCATGCATAGTTACTGCAGTTATCTTTGTAGTGCAGTATGAAAACAAACCAGAATGATTCGCTTCCGGTCGCAAAATCTTGTCCCTTCGCCTCCACATAAATGCAGATGTCTGTTTATGGATATTATGTTTACATAGGCTTGTTTGTGCCCACATTTGCAACTTTTTCCTCCTCAGCACACTTTGCACTAAACCTTCAGTAGACCTGATGTGGGCGGATGGCTATCACATGCACTCCCAGTCACCCTCACATGCAGGCGTTGAAGCTTATTTTGGTCTTTGTGCAGTAAAGTCAAGCAGAAAGTAGGCTGGAGCACAAATTTACACAGCAAATTGAGAAGAGTTGAATGCTTGGTGTTAAACTAGACATACACTGGATCGAGTTAATCCATTATAATTAAACTCTCAGTCCATAAATAGTTGTTGTCAAAACCAAGTGTAAAAAGGAAGTGTCACTAAATCAAACCTGTAAGTGTAAATGTTTAAACAATAACTCCGAACTTCTTACTCTAAACTCTGATCCTGTATTTCACACCGTAAAACACCGCTCTGCTGAAGATAGAGCTACATCTAGACATTTAACGGTTACACTGTTCGGTGATACATGAAGTATCTGATAATATTGTATTTTAATATTAATATTACTCTTCCAATACCAATGGTTAGCCACGGTATCTTTACTCGTCACGCTGTTACTAACCACCCGAACACCTGCTTAATTGCTAAATGAGCATGAGAAATTAGCATGCATGCTGGTCTCACTGTAACATAAAGTCAGTAACGGCAGTAAACGGTAAGTTAGGCTTGATCTTTTGGCTGTGTGATGAGTAATGCAATTTGTAACTATCGATATAAAACGTGATAAGATGATGCTATGGTTCGGAGTTGCTAGCTAGCGTGCTAAAGTGGTGCTAACGCTAGCAACCCCTTCGTCCAAAGTAATTTCTTTTTTTTTGTTGTTGCAAAAAAAACAGCTCTTGGTGAAGTATAACATATATTTTTGTCAGTAACAAACACACATCGTGAAATTGCGGTTTTGGACAGAATGCTCATGTTACTGTGCCAAAACAGCACCATGTGTTTTTACTGGGTCACACCGAAATATCACTATAATTTTGAGAGGGAGCTATATTTCTAAGTGTCACATGTTTTATCTTGGGAGACACTTTAATGTCGGTTCAATTGTAACCATAGATATATAACGTGATAAGATGATGCTATGGTTTGGAGTTGCTAGCTAGCGTGCTAAAGTGGTGCTAACGCTAGCAAGCCCTTCGTCCAAAGTCATTTCATTTTTTTTGTTGTTGCGAAAAAAACACAGCAATAGGTGAAGTGTAATAAAAAAACATTGTCAGTAACAAACATACACTGTGAAATTGTGGTTTTGCACAAACAGCACAATGTGTTTTTACTGTGTCACACAAAAATATCACTATTATTTTGAGAGGGGTGTATATTTCTGAGTGTCATATGGTTTATCTTGGGAGACACTTCAATGTCGGTTCCCTCAATGACATGAAAATAACTAACATTATTTTTTTCCCCGTGCCTGATGTCTTTTAAATGTGTACATAGTAAAATCAGAATACCCAAATAAACACTGTAAGAGTTGATCTTAACACTCTTAAAGTGTCTATATGGGTCCACACCTAACACTTTTTCGAGTGTTGGTAAATTTGACTCGTTTTGGTGCTCCAAAAAGAGTCAAATTTAACTAACACTTTACTGTGTACGCTTTGGAATATGAAGGCTGTTATTCAGGCTCTGAGTATATAAATGAATAGAGAATGGAGGTGTTTTGAAAGTGCAACAACAACACGTATGTGAGGTCATGTAATTCAGTTTGAATGAAAACATGTTTGAGTGCAGATGTGCTGGTTTTAAATATGTCAAAGAAAATAATGGAGGTGTGAAAGAGAGGTCATTAACATGTACAAACATAATGTCTAGAGCTGTGAAGTTTTCTGTTTTTCTGCATTCACAATCTTCTCTCAGTTGCTGTGTTGGTTAAATATGCAAATCGGCTATGAATTCTATAAAAGGCAGAGAGCATTCAGTGTCTTATCATACAAGCAGGAACATTGCTCAGACACATGATGCATGTTCTTTCAGTTTAGGTTAAATATGCAAAAGTTCATGTCAAACATGACTAATGAGTTCCACATCAACCCCACAAGGTTTCAGTCACCCGCTCAGACATGCGGTGGGCGGACTGAAACATTTATTACAATGTCACAGAGAAACTCTGCAGGGTTTTTTTAGTCCCACACACTCCCCGTCTGGGCACCGACATCAACACACAGCACACACTCCATGAATTCCTCCAATCTGTTGAGAGTCTCTGGAGGCCTGACGGGGTCGGGGAATCCCTCCAGCTCCCAGCTAAACCCAAGAAAACCCTTAAAATAGTCAGTGAGTCTGCAATTAGAACCTGTTTCTGATCAGTTCATTCACTTCTTTTATAGTTGGCTTTTACACTTTGCCTTCTGTTAATTATCTGTTATTATATGTTATCAGCGGGTGCATATGTTGAAAAAACCACCTGACCCTAAAATAAACCTAACAGAAGGTTTCTCTGCTGTTTTTTGTAGGATTCGATGTCCTAAAGGACATAGTAGAAGTTAAAACTAAAATCTGACCACTAGAGAGGAGGAGGAGAGAGGAGCAGGAGGGGGGGGGGGGGGGGGGGGGGGGGAGAGGAGGAGGAGAGAGAGAGAGAGGAGGAAGAGAGAGTAGGAGGAGAGAGAGAGGAGGTGGTGGAGGAGGAGGAGGAGGAGAGAGAGATAGAAAGAGGAGGAGGAGGAGCAGGAGGAGGAGGAGGGAGAGAGAGGAGGAGGATGAGAGAGAAAGGAAGAGGAGGAGAGAGAGAGGAGAGAGATAGAAAGAGGAGGAGGAGGGAGAGAGAGGAGGAGGATGAGAGAGAGAAAGGAGGAGGAGGAGAAGGAGAGAGAGGGAGGAGGAGGAGAATGAGGAGAGAGAGAGGAGGAGGAGGAGCAGGAGGTGGAGGTGGAGAGAGAGAAAGAGAGAGTAGGAGCAGGAGGTGGAGGAGGAGGAGGAGAGAAAGAGAGGAGGAGGAGCAGGTGGTGGAGGAGGAGAGAGAGAGAGAGAAAGAGAGTAGGAGCAGGAGGTAGAGGAGGAGGAGGGAAAGAGAAGAGGAGGAGCCGGAGGAGAGAGGAGGAGGGGAGAAGGAGAGGAAGGAGGAGGAGGAGAGACAGATATTTTTTTTAATACATACTCCACTGTAAAATACTCTGGCACCATGTTTGTCGCAAAAAAATACTGTAATATATATACAAGCCGTCATTTTTGCATTTGTTTTTTGTAAAAATACTTTTTCTCACTGTTAAATGTACTAAACACCATATCTCTAACAGAAATATACTGTAATATTTAATGGTAAAGTCTTTAATTTATGCTGCATTTATAAAGTATTTTCTTGTCAAGTTTCTTTTGATGGAAAAACATTGTATTTTTTACAGTAAAATATGGGATAAAATGGCAATCTTAAACATGAAATCAACAGTGCTAATATCATTTTACCGTAATATTAGAAAAAGTTGTACCGTATTTATTACGGTAGTGTTCTGGCAACCACAGCTGCTGTTTTTCTACCCTAAACACAGGGTTTTTTTTACATTTATTTTTACATTTTCCTTTTTTTTTTTACATTTAAAGTTTTTCAGTAAAAAAAACATAAAGTTGCCTTAATTAATCATTCAGTAATATGTGTAATTCTTGTATTTTTGCATGTAATTCACTGTAATTTAACTTTCAAGAACCTTCCATTTATGGTAATATTATTTAATATTGTCATCACTATTTTAATCTTATTTATTTATGTACAGTGTAAAAAGAGATTTTTTTTACAGTGAAGAAGAGAAGAGAAGAGAATAAGTGGCTGCAGGATGAAGAGGGTTGGCTGACTGGTCGTGTCTTTGTTTTGCTAATGAGAAGCTCATTTAAATGAAGCAAAGAGTTCCTGGAGCGAGAGAGACACAGAGAAATCCGGTGGGTAAGAAAAGAGGGAAACAGAGAGAGGAAGAAGAGGGAAAGAAGCTGGGAAGAGAGAAATCAACCAGACTAAGAACACGCTGAACCATCTGCATTATTCTATTAATGCCATTTCTGTGGAAACAACATTTTTAGGTCATTTATATAATGAGCTCAGTCAACACTAAAGCAAAAATCCAATTTCACCACAGCAACCGTCTGGAAGCCACATTATCATAAATGGACAACGATAAGTTGGCTGCATGCAAATATGTGAATTTTCACATATTCACATATGTTCATTGGGTAAGTTTTCAGTTTTAAATTTTTTTTTACTAGGATTTCCATATTTGGGATTATTTGTTTTGTCTTGTTTTGTTTTGCTTTAACCCATTTAAGATGGGAAAGCATTACCACATTTCTACCATTAAAATCTGTTGGGGCGCTGTTGCGTTATTCTACCATTAAAGGCGGGAAAGTGGATACATTGTTTTGTAGTACTTGTAATACATGTGGGAGTGTCGCAATGCAACATGGGACTTTTCCAGAACTTTGAAATCATCACCAAAAAAAAGACACAAAATGACAAAAAAGTCACAAAATGACAAAAAAGTCACAAATGACCCAAAAAAGACACAAAAAGACATCAAATGATTAAAAAAAGACACAAAATGATCAAAAAAGACAAAATGACTAAAAAAAGACACAAAATGACCAAAAAAGACTTAAAATGACTAAAAAAGACACAAAACAAAGACATAAAAAGACAAAAAATGACCAAAACAAAGACATAAAAAGAGACAAAATGACTAAAAAAAAAGACACAAAAATGACCAAAGACAAAAAGATGACAAAAAGAAGACGACTATAGCGGAGGGAGCTCAGATATAACAGCTATAAGCTCTCACATACTTTTTGAATTCATTTCTATCTGCTACAGAGGCTGAAAAATGTATTATTTAGTAGGAAGCGTTGACACTTCTGTTGAATTTACAGAAAAACTTCAGGTTTTAGGGGCTTATTTTAAAATCGCTTTAAAAAGGTTTTGCAGGCATTTTTTGCAGGCGTTTTAGGCCTGAATGGGTTAATGTCAGCTAACAGTAAAGAACTGCCAAATACATATTTGTGGATTGTTTGTATCTGAAAAAAGAGCCTTGAGTTTGAGCCAAAGAAATGTTCAACAATAAAGTAGTGAAGGGACAATGAAGCTTCGTGAAGCTTGCTATTTCCGCCTACTGTATGTGAATATTTGTGAAGACTGGAATGGTGAAAGGTTAATAACCTAAAGGAGACAGAAAGTTGTCTGCTTGACTTCGTTGATCACAAACACAAACAAGTCAATGTTTTTAACTTCTTCTACGGTTTATTCCCAATGCACACTGAAATAAGAGGCCAGAATTTTCATGTTTGTCCAGTCTGAGACTGTGAAAGGCTCAGTTTCTGGGTGTGAAAATAAAAATAAATAAATGATCAGCTTGGAGAGAACTGTGGTCCAAAATGGAGATTTTCAGATGTATCCAGCGTGGTGTGGAGAGAGTGGTGTAAGAGGGAGTAAGAGAGGGGGAGAGGGTGTGAGACAGACAGAATAATAAATGATTCAGCTGCAGTCAGAGCCTCCGAGTTGAAAGGCTTTGATAGCCGTGTCGCCGGCCCACCCATGTCTCTGTTGGGTTCATGTGGGTGCTGAGTGGGTGAGCTGCTGACTTCACAGTGCTGCAGAGGCTTTGCATGTTAGGTGGAAGGTGCAATGTAGTGTGATGACACGAGTCTAACACCGCAGCCTGTGTTATCCTGGGCCAGTGGTTCCCAACCGGGGGGGGGGGGGCCTCTTGATTTTAAGGGATGTAATAAATCTAAAGTGTTACATATAGATGAGTCAGCATTTAATTCATTAGTGGGACAAAAACAACTAAATAAGGGCTACATTAAACATTTATTCATTTATTTAAATGGAAAAATCACTATAGAAAAGAAAAATAAAGGCTATATCGAGAGAATAAGTATGTGTAACATCCCTCCTGCAGTATACACAGGTAACCTCAGCTAGCGGTAACCTCAGCTAGCGGTAACCTCACCTAGCGGTAACCTCAGCTAGCGGTAACCTCACCCAGCGGGAACCTCAGCTAGCGGTAACCTCACCTAGCGGTAACCTCAGCTAGCGGTAACCTCACCCATCGGTAACCTCACCTAGCAGTAACCTCAGCTAGCGGTAACCTCACCTAGCGGTAACCTCACCCAGCGGTAACCTCCCCTAGCGGTAACCTCACCTAGCGGTAACCTCACCCAGCGGTAACCTCACCCAGCGGTAACCTCACCTAGCGGTAACCTCGCCTAGCGGTAACCTCACCTAGCAGTAACCTCACCTAGCGGTAACCTCACCCGGCAGTAACCTCACCTAGCGGTAACATCACCTAGCGGTAACCTCACCTAGTGGTAACCTCACCTAGCGGTAACCTCACCTAGCGGTAACCTCACCTAGCAACAGAAACAGAGAGCTAAAGGAAAAATGGCGAAGCTTCAGAGAAACGAGAATGCTGACTGTAATTCTTGTATTTTTGCATATAATTCACTGTTTACTAGTCAAGAACATTATAAAGCAATTTAATAATACTGTCCAAAAGTGTCTAATATCCCACTTAATTCATTTACATATTTTAACTTCCATTTTATGGTAATATTATTTCATATTGTTATTACTATTTTAATCTTATTTATTTATTTATTTATTCATTTATAGTGTACAAAGAGATTGTATTGATACCAAACTCACATTCACATCACTGTTAACTGCACTGCAAATTATTTAGTTCTCACCAAGACAATCTTAATTTAATTTAAGAAATCTTGTCAAGTGAAATTATCTGTCCGTGCAGCAAGATAAATTCCCTCAGATTTAGTGTTTTTTTCTGGTTTTTAGACACACCTTTTTTGCAGTGTGTATTTAAAACAGTCATGGCTGAGCGAGCTACAGCTGCTAGCCTCAGTTAGCATCATTAAGCATACATGGGTGGTTGACGTGACGCTCAATTTTTGTGTTCCCAGTGACATATATTACTCAAATTTGATAATATTTCATTAAAATTAATGTTTTAATATGCAGTTCATTCTTCTACATCTAATCCATCTGCAAACAATGAGTATCGTTCTTCAACTATGCAAATATTCTGTTTTGAACATGACATTTGTCCACCGGTGCAACTGTACTAGGTAGCATTACTTATCTTAAAACAACTGTAATTTAATGAAAAATGAATCTAAATACATTAAAATACTTGAATGCATGTCATACGAGTGTTTACTTAATGAATCTAGAGGATATAAGTGTTAAGGTCCCTATGTAGAGTTATTATGACACATTACATTTTGTCCGCAAAACTGGTGTCCTCCTGGAGCAACGCCATTATGTCGATATAAAACGGGCATTAATGTGACCACCCCATTACTGAGAGGGGTCCTTCCAGAATCAGGAAGGACAGAAGACATCTCTGGAGCAGGTGGACTGCACACAAGATCACTTCTGTCTCAAATATTTTCATAATATTACTATTTCCGTGCAGTGTTGGAACTGGTCGTCTTAAGGTAGTCCTTTGGTACAACGCAGTTTAAGTATTGATCTGAATATTTTTATCAATTTACATTGATTGATAATTGAAAATAATGTAAACCTTAACACTGTTACTCAGGATGAAGAATGTCTCTCATATAGCTAGGCCGCAAACTAGCATTGATTTCGAAAATGTCCACTGGTGAAACGCACTGTCCTATAGTACAACATGAAGTCAGTTTCACTTATTTTTTTCCTTTACTCCTATCATAATGGAAATTAACATAGTGAAAGCAAACATGTAAACAAACATTTTTTGTATTACAAGTTTTATTGAAAAATTAGTTTAAATATGCAAAAGAGATATAATCCGAGTCTAAAAAATGAATGGAGGTTAATGGACGGCCGCATTTGGATGGCGGGAGCTTCTCTGTCCTGCTTGGGGATTTCTTCTCCTCTGTTGCCCCCCTCACCTGTGGGGTCCCTCAGGGCTCTATACTAGGTCCCATCCTCTTCCTATTATATATTTTACCCCTAGGGGACATCCTAGTCAAACATAACATCTCCTTCCACTGCTTTGCAGAAGATGTCCAGCTATATCTGCCTCTTAATGTTGATGGGCAGGCTGCACTCCAGCCATTGCTTGATTGTCTGGCTGACATCAGATCATGGATGGGTGCAAACTTCCTCAACCTTAACGAGAGCAACTTTTAATGACTAATTTAAGTAGCTTTTTTTCTCTTAACCTCAGAATTTGAGGACAACACAACTCAAACCTTCCTTCCCTGTTTTGTTAAAGCTAGTTTGATTTCCATGTTGAAAGTGAGAGGCTGAGATGACCACCAAGGAAAGGTCTAGGAAGTTTAGGGAGCATACTAGTACTCTGTTGTCCAATGGTGCAACGGAATGTCCTGTGGTGCAACAAATTGAATTGTGAGTGGAAAAGGTATTTTAATGAAAAATGTATGTAAAAAGTGTGGGATAGTACAATAATGTTATCATCACTATGCAGCTATAAGGATGAAATGAAGATTCCTTGGGTTTTATACCAATTATAATGAACGTAACCCAGGCATTTGGGTGAAGTCTCTATGTGTACATCTTATAGTATATAAATAACATAATTCTGAATTTTTTGGGGGTATGTTTGATGTGGAAATATAATTGGGACCAACTAATATGCCTTTGGCTTATCTATCTTATCTGTCCAACATTCTCTGAATTAAATAATGACATTCTTTATTGTGTTGCACCGGTGGACACATTTTAGGACTACCACACCAAAAAGTGAATAATATGTGAAGAATTAGAAATGGACACATTCAGTTTTGAATTATTCACATATAAGGGAATATAATTATATATCATTTGACATATATTTTTGAATTATTATTTTTTTCACTTTGAATTTGAGTTCACGTCAACCACCCACATGCAGAAATACATTAAATATATATATTCCAAACTGTTCCTGTGCTCTCTAGAAGCTCATTCTCATCACCATAAATTGAGCCACTTTCCTCCTCCAGATGTTGCATTTCCTCCCAACATGTGTTCGTCTGATCTGATTTATCTTCTGCACGTCTGTTCTTTGTCTTTTTCTACTATGTATCATGTACTGAATGCTACCGGAGCCGTCTTTTGGCTGGTTTCCTGCATTCATTTTCTTTCACGCTCCAGTTAATGCCATGTTATATTGTGCTGTGTCACTTCAGCAGAAAAGTATTGTATTGTATGGCAATAACGCCGCGGCTCTTCCAAGGCTTCTAGCAACAATGATTCATGAAAGTTGACTTGTACTGTTTCCTCCGAGTGCCTCTGAGAGGTTAATAAATCAGGAGAGAGGCACGGGGAGACGAGGACCGCGCCCTCCGAGCCTCGCCGAGGTGACGACTCCGTCTAGCTGATAATTGCACAGTTTAACCGGCGGGGCATGTTCTGGATAATTGGAAGCGCTTGCCTTCTAAACGGCGGCGGCTAAGCAGCGAGGTAATTCTTGCAATGTATTCTTCAAGGTGTAATCACTTTCATCTCATTTTCTGAGGTGATGCACCGGCTTGTTGTTCTCGCCGAGGAGCGTGCACGCCACAAATGAACGAACGCGCCTTTGGGCAAACATGGGGAAGACATGGTGGTTTATCTTCTGCACATCTAAGTCCTGGTGGGATTATCGTGTCTGCTGGCTCCCGTCCCGATTCTACTGAGTCATTAAAGCCAGAAATTTCAGAAGTCACACTTATGTATCCTGAGGACAAACACGGAGCATGCATAGTGTTTCTACAACACACAGCAAGAGGTGAATTTAGGTCACAAGACAGCCAACAGACAGTAGAGGAGAAAATCACTCATTCATTCTTTATTGAGCATGATTGTGTTTTGATGGTTAACCCTCTAGATCAGGGATGGGCAACTTAAGTGCTGCAGGGGGCCACAATTTTTCATGTTCACTACCACAAATAGGAGCGTGCACTTAACCAGATATGATGAAACTGCAATTTTAAATATGTTTACAGTGCAGTAACTTAACATATTTCATGCTCAAATGCATGTTTAACAGTATAAATAGGAATACAAAAGGTTTGAAGCAAATAAAAAATAACCAGTTACTGTGATTTCTTTATTTTTCAGTGCAAGAACAGCAGACCAACATTCATTTTGTGCATTTCTACACTGCACTTTTAAGATTTCATGCAAGTTTTTCCATCAAAAGAAACGCTGTTCTGCCATATAATTGACAAGAAAATATGTTAATAATGCTGCATAAATTGAATATTTTACCATTAAATATTACAGTATGTTTTTGTTAGAGATATGGTGTTTAAAACATTTAACAGTGAGAAAAAGTATTTTTTTTAAAAATGAATGAAATATATATATATATGACAGTATATTTTTGCTATAAACACGGTGCCAGATTTTACAGTGGAGTAATGTATTTAAAAAAATGTAGGAAAATGTAAAAAAAAAAAAAAAAAAAATGTTTTGGCTGATATATACATTTACGGTGTTTATTGTAACTGAAATTGAATAAACGCATTTCTCATGTTACAGTTTTTTACTGTAGCAGTTTTTCACCGTAAACATTTTTCACTGTGTACCCATTTTTGGCCTGTCAAATTTCTACAATGCATGTTTTTGAGTGATGCGATACTTTAAGACCCCTCACAGGACCTCCAGGAGGCCATACTGAAACCCTATTTAACAGACTTTTCCAAAGGAAACAGCTTTGCCATTTTGCGCCATAAAAAATCACTCAAAACATAATTTTGTGGCCCTTTTTGGGCATATTTAACCTTTCTGCAAACCAGAATTGTGACGGCATACAGTTTAATGTATGCTGCACGTGTCCGTACACATGCAAGCTGCTAGGTTTACTTTTAAACCTTAAAAGGAAACAGCTCATACTGTTTATATTATGCTCCCAAACTCCTCCAATGTCCGACATAATCTCAAAGCGCTATAGCAAGTTATTACTTTACAAGGAGCCTCTGGCTTGATGCACTAAACCTCAGCAAAAGTCTTATGATTAAAGTAACAAAATATACCAACTGTAACATTGAATATACTACAGTATATACAAGCAGGATGAAAAGGATTCAAAAACGGACAAAACTTGAGATGCATACTGCTGATAACAAGGACCTGACAAACATCCCTCAGCATGATTCTCCTGCAGCCTGAGATTGAAATCTCTCATCTTCAGCCTCCCTCGGTAACTGTGTAATGGGAAAAACAGTAAGCCTATATAGTCTATTGTGTATTGTTATGACTGCTGAGCCTCATTTACTTCAGAAACTGACTTCACACGTGCAGAGAGAGCTTTCAGAGAAGCCCCGGAGGAGTTTCAACCTGTTGAATTAAGTGTGTAGGTGGAGAGTGCAGCAACGCCAACATAATAAAACTGTAAAAATATATATATTTTTTTTTTCTGTCAAGAGAACTCGATGGAAGCTGTCTCCCAGCCGCATTTCATTCTGGTCTACTTCCTGCTCACGTGTCTCTTTGTGCTTCCACTTCTTTAAGCTCACACTGTTACATTGTGACACCAAACCTGAGGATTGCATTGACGCTTCTGATTGCTGCAACTTTTTTCTGCTGCTGAAGCTTCTGGAAAACATCTGGGGCACGACGTCATTGTGTCTTATTGACAAATCGCCGGTAAAACGGGATTAATGTTCCATTAGTTGGATTATTTACATTGCAGCGACCATAGAGAGTCCGGCGGCTAATGGTGCGTTCAAGGTCTACACGAATGTCAGAATTTTCGAAGTTGTTCCAAGCTACAAGTTTCGACTTTCAAGTCAGACAGATAAGAAATCACCCAGCAGTATGTTCAGGGTAATAAAGGAGGAGAGATGTTTTTGGGTCCTTCATTGATGTTAGTTAGATTATTTACATTGCAGTGCACATAGAGTGTCCGGCTGCTAATGGTGCGTTAAAGGTCTAAACAAAATTAAACACACCATAAGGCGTTACGGTAAGAATGTGTTAGACCCGCTTTCAAAATAAAAGCAAACACATGTAGCTTTCAAAATAAGAGCACATGGATGTGTTAGCAGAATCCACCACAGAATTTACAAGAAGACTGTCAAAATATGACACCTTAAATAAAACACAGAAGAACCCTTATTCTCCTTTACAATAATTTATTAAAATATGCAATAGGCACTAAATTTAGGCTTTTAGGGCAAAATGTTCTCCGGGGGAGTATGTCCCCAGAACCCCCTACTTTTTTGGGGTCCCCCGATCGTAGTCTCTGAAAATCCTGTGGGAAACACTGGTTCTAAAGGCTTCACAGACTGGACAGACATGAAATTACCCAGCAGTATGTTCAGGGTAATAAAGGAGGAGAGAGGTTTTTGGGTCCTTCACTTTAGTTAGATTATTTACATTGCAGCGCACATAGAGTGTCCGGCTGCTAATGGTGCGTTAAAGGTCTAAACAAAATTAAACACACCATAAGGCGTTACGGTAAAAACGTGTTAGACCTGCCTCCAAAATAAATCAAACACATGTAGCTTTCAAAATAAGAGCACATGGATGTGTTAGCAGAATCCACCACAGAATTTACAGGAAAACTGTCAAAATAAGACGCCTTAAATAAAACATAGAAGAACCCTTATTATCCTTTACAATAATTTATGAAAATATGCAATGTTAAGATGGAATAGTGGCATTAGAATGTGCGAGAGGCACCAGATTTAGGCTTTTAGGGCAAAAATGTTCTCTGGGGGAGCATTTTTGTGGAGTATGTAAATATGTTGGTTGTTGTTTACACTACAGTTCATTTAAATATGTTTAAATAAAACATATTGTGGTTAAGGCATGGAGTGGAAAACTAACTCATTGAGTTGAAATCCTATCTGCGCCCCTGATCTACACACTGCTTTTTTTTTTTTTTCCAAAAGGGAGCCAAAATGTACTCAAAACACAAAACACACCATCACACACATTCCTTCTTATCCACAATCTTTTACAAGATTGAGTTGGAGTAAGAGTTGGAGTTGAATCGATTCGCCCAGTCCCTCACCGCCGCCATCGACTCTGCCCCCCTTCAGCGGTTTTAAATCCGGATGCTGGAGGAATCGCAGCAAACCACTCTGTAAATCTCATCTGTCATGTTAGTGCCAGAGCGGATCCGTCAGAGGCATAGAGGCCCTCTGATCCGTTTCCCCCACGAAGCCTTTCACTCCTGCTGCGACGCAGCCGAGCGTGTCATTACCGTAAATACAGACGCTCTGCCATCCAGATAAATTAACAGGGTGTTTCTGTTGAAATAAGAAAGAATCCTACTGGGAGGCAGGGGAGTATGACTGTGGCTGGTCCAGTAGCTCCCAAAGCAATATGTTGTCTGTCCTACCATGTAGTTCACTGCACTCATCCACCGGAGAAATAAGTAAGTCTCTGGGCCGAGGGGACTGACTCAGAGGACTCAACTGTCCGCTTTGGCAGGTTTGTCTGTTACTGACAGTCTGCAGAGATGATAAAATTCTTCTGATAGTCTAACGCAGGGGTCCCAAACTCAAATTACCTGGGGGCAGCTGGAGGCAGTACCAAAATGACCAAAAAAAAGACACAAAATGACCAAAAAGACATAAAATGACCAAAAAAAGACACAAAATGACTAAAACAAGACACAAAATTACAAAAAAAAAAGACACAAAATTACTAAAAAATACACAGAATTACCAAAAAAGACACACAATTATTTAAAAGAGACAAAATGACAAAAAAGACACAAAATGACAAGAAAAAATCTGCTTCTATTGGTCTCTGTCTGCATGTTTAACATTGAATTTTTAATTCCCATTAATGCCATGATAAAAAAAGATGAATACATATTACATATATATATATATATATATATATATATATATATATCTTATTTTTTTGTCCTTTTGGGTAATTTTGTGTCTTTTTTTAAATAATTATGTGTCTTTTTTTGGCAATTTTGCGTCTTTTAATTATTTTGTGTCTTTTTTAGTAATTTTGTGTCTTTTCGGGTCATTTTGTATCTTTATTTTGTACCTTTTTTAAAACAATTTTGTGTCTTTTTTGGTAATTCTGTGTCTTTTTTAAATCATTTTGTGTATTTTTTAGTAATTTTGTGTCTTTTTTAAATCATTTTGTGTCTTTTTTTATTATTTTGTGTCTTTGTTAGTAATTTTGTGTCTTTTTTAATTATTTTGTGTCTTTTTTTAGTAATTTTGTGTCTTTTTTGGGTCATTTTGTGCCTTTTTTAAAACAATTTTGTGTCTTTTTTGGTAATTTTGTGTCTTTCTGGTCGTTTTGTTTATTTTTTTTAAGTGATTTAGTTGTTTTCTGTCCTTTTTGGGTTCTTTTGGGTCATTTTGTGTCTTATTTTAGTAATTTTGTGTCTTTTTTTGGTCATTTTGATACTGCCTCCAGCGGCCCCCAGGTTATTTGAGTCTGAGGCCCCTGGTGTAAACAGACCAAGCCAAAGTTTCTTACAGTAACGTTAGATGAGCAGCTCTCATCGGGGGAGAATTGGAATAGTTCAATAAATATAAACGATCCAATAAATACATGAATAACTAAATCAAGTTCTCATGTGTATAATGTTTTCTGCTTCTTTGCTTTGAGAAAAGTAAAGGAAAAGGATTTAAGATTAAGGATAAAAGATTTTGCAAATACACTAGTCTAAAAATCCACCGTGGAAAACCATATTTACAAGTTTGACTGAAAAAGAATAAGGGGGAATAAATCAATAAATGTTAAAGATCTGTTTAACAGTTTACCACCCACTGCAGCACCCCTGGGGCTCTCATTATACAGAACGCTCACGGACAGCTATGAAACATAATTGAATATACATTTATTGATTGATTGAGGTCACTGTGGCTGTTTTCACAAAAGAAAGCCATGTCATAAAGACTGATCTGCAACCTTTAGAAGTGAGTGTCTCCCCACATGTGAAGCTGCTCCAACAAAGAGAAAATCAGGAAATCTCTACCACGAGTCAAGAGTCTGAAAATAAAAAATGGTACTTTTTTTTCCACTAAACAGATGGCGGGTGGGTCAAACTTTATAGAAATATATGTGTTCTTTACCATGAGCCCTGAAGTGGCTGATTCTTCTTCTCCTTTTAGCAGCTCAGGTTAGGTTGCAGAGGTGCCAACATACATTATAATAATAATAATAATAATAATAATAATAAAGTACGCGCAGAGATGCTCATCCACTTGTGATGTTTATTGAACAGAACTCCGGTTGACTTTCCTTCATTTCAATACAAAATAAAACAATTCACTTAATGCGATGCAAAACATTTGGTTTTCTAAGTGTTTATTCTAATGAAAACTGTTTCCACTCCGCCTCCTAACCATCCAAAACTTAATTTACAAAAATTAAATATCCAGCTGCCCGTGGGAGGAGCATTACATACATCACTGAACAAATATAAATAAAATAAGTGTCTTTAAATTCCTTTAGAAGTTTTAAACTAGGTTTGCTCCATATTTTGTTACTTTCCTTAATAATAATCAATTTTATATGTAAAAATACCATAATTAACCTTTTTTGGTAATTTTGTGGGGTTTTTTTTAAATAATTTTGTGTCTTTTTTGCCATTTTGTGTCTTTTTTTGGTCAATTTGTGTCTTTTTTAAAAATCATTTTGTGTCTTTTTTGCCATTTTGTGCCTTTTTTGGGGTCAATTTGTGTCTTTTTTTAAATAATTTTGTGTCTTTTTTAATAATTTTGTGTCTTTTTTAATAATAGTGTGTCTTTTTTCGTCATTTTGTGTCTTTTTTTGGTCAATTTGTGTCTTTTTTAAAATAATTTTGTGTCTTTTTTGCCATTTTGTGCCTTTTTTGGGGTCAATTTGTGTCTTTTTTTAAATAATTTTGTGTCTTTTTTTAATATTTTTGTGTCTTTTTTAATAATTGTGTCTTTTTTTTAAGAATTTTGTGTCTTTTTTTCAATAATTTTGTGTCTTTTTGGTAATTTGTGTCTTTTTGTAAAATTTTGTCTCTTTTTTTGGTCATTTTGTGTCTTTGTTTGGTCAATTTGTGTCTTTTTAAAAATAATTTTGTGTCTTTTTTTGTCATTTTGTGTCTTTTTTAAGTAATTTAGGTTTTTTTTCTGTCATTTTGTGTCTTTGTTTGAGACCCCTGCTCTATGGCGAATGTGACCTTGCCTTATTATCCACCTATTAAACTATAAAAAGAGTTCTTGGTATCAGAAGCTCATGCAGCAGATACATGGACGACCCAGTCAGCTCATTATTTCCAACCAGCCTCATCGTCTCACTTCCTTACTGTCATCTCTGGCGAATCCACCAGCAGCCACCAGGACACTTAATCTGGGGGCCATTCTCTGCCGTGGCCTCTCATGCCGACAGATATTATTTGCCAGCTGGGTTACTGCCGTTTTAAATAAGGTAATTGTGGTTTTGATCCCGGGTTGTTAACATTTTGAGCTGCCCCTGGCTATCACAGTAATAAACCTAATTGTCCCTGCTGTGGAAATCTGGCAAAATCAAACCCTTTTAATTATATCAAGTGTTTAGTCATTGCGTCCGTGTGTGTGTGTGTGTGTGTGTGTGTGTGTGTAGAGTGAGGACAATCTGCTGCATTCCAGAGAGCCAGGCCAGATAAATCGAGTCAAGAGGGATCCAAAAAAATAAAATAAACGTAGAGTGCATGAGTCTGTGTTTGGCAGCGTCTCTCTTTCGTCACCTCTGGACGAAATCCTGAAATCCTGGACCCTTCCCATCTCTCTTTAGGGTGATTCTCATCAACATGGTGCAGCTCATTGCAAAAATCCAAGAACATTGAATACATATTTTATTTGACCCTGTATAACATATACAATCTAAAGTCACTGTTTAATATGAATTTAAAATCTATTAGAAACATTTTAATGTATTTTCTGACGTTTTTAGAGACACTTTGAGAAAAATTCATTACCGTAACATATTTTTAAATTAAAAAAAACTTTGTTTGTTTTTGATCATCATACATCCTAATTTTATGTTTTCCTTTATTATTATTATTATTATTATTTTTTAATAAAATTGCTTTTTGTGTCACTACTCTTCAAATGCACAACATGGTTAAAAATGATCCATATCCATTGTTTTAAGCTAACTTCTTGGCTAAATATTTAACTAAGTAGCTTGCTAAGCTAACTACTTAGCTAACTTCTTGGCTAAGTATTTAACCAAGAAGCTTGTTAAGCTAACTACTTAGCTAACTTCTTGGCTAAATATTTAGCTAAGTAGCTTGCTAAGCTAACTATTTAGCTAACTTATTGGCTAAGTAGCTTGCCAAGCTAACTACTTAGCTAACTTCTTGGCTAAATATTTAGCTAAGTAGCTTGCTTAGCTAACTACTGAGCTAACTTCTTGGCTAAGTAGTCAGCTTAGCAAGCTACTTAGCCAAGTAGTTAGCTATGTCATAATACAAAAAGGTTTTTTTGTTCATAAAGTATGAGAGGCAAAATGGAAATAATGATCTGTTGTTATCAAAAACAAGATATTTAAAGAATACTTGGAATATTCAATCATAAAATGAGTTGATATCAAAAGATAGAGCACTGAAACACACAGCAGCATTAAATAACATGGGGAATGATTAATGAATGAGGGTCATTTTGACCCATGTTGTGCATTAGAAGGGGGGTCAATATGTTGTGCATCAAAAGGTTAATAAAGTCCTTATAATCTTCACAGACAGAACTTAGACTGGCTTTGTGACAATCTCCCTCTTTGGCCACTGCTGACTTTAAAAGACAGAGAGCTACATTTATGTCCCCAATCATAAATGACAAGCAGATGGCCCGCTGCTGATCTATTGTCCCACTGAAGCTCGTGCTGCTGTCAGCTCATCTCCAGTTAGCTTTGATGAAGAGGAAATATGGGCTTGTTGCAGATCGTGCAGTCCTGCAGCTACTGGATGTAAATCCCCCACGTATGAGTGACTTGGGCAGTTTAGGACAGGTCGTTATGGCTGTAGCTATTGACAGAAGGGGATTTATGGAGCCAGAGGTATTGGACCAAAGAGTAGTCAAAGACAGGAGGAGAGAATAGGAGAGGAAGACTCAGAGTGATGCACAACATGGTCTAAAGTCACCTGACTACGTTTTATATTCTATTCACTGTAATAAATGATTCTGTAGTCATTTAATTTAACTTAATATATTTGATAAAAATGGATTAAATCTAAAGGCGTCCTTGATTTTGAGGCAGTTGTTTGTTAGTAACTTTAATATAAAAATGTTTGAGATAGAATCTATTTATTTTGAATTAGTTAAATATAATCTTTATGTGTATGTAATTCTAAATCAAGATCTTGAAAAAAGATATTCCAACGCACAGCCAGCATGAAATAACATGGGGAATGAATGTGGGTCATTTTGTGTCTTTTTTTGGTCATTTTGTGTCGTTTTTGGTCATTTTGTGTATTTTTTTGGTCATTTTGTGTCTTTTTTTGGTCAATTTGTGTCTTTTTTGGTCAATGTGTGTCTTTTTTCGGTCATTTTGTGTCTTTTTTTGGTCAATTTGTGTCTTTTTTGGTCATTTTGTGTCTTTTTTTGGTCAATGTGTGTCTTTTTTTGGTCATTTTGTGTCCTTTTTTTGGTCAATTTGTGTCTTTTCTGGTCAATTTGTGTATTTTTTTGGTCATTTTGTCTATTTTTTTGGTCATTTTGTGTCTTTTTTGGTCAATTTGTGTCGTTTTTTGGTCATTTTGTGTCTTTTTTGGTCATTTTGTGTCTTTTTTTGGTCATTTTGTGTCTTTTTGTTGACCCATGTTGTGCATTAGAAGGTGTTTATATGTTGAGAATCAAAGGCTTAATAAAACACTCGGGTGTAATAAGAGCATTCACAATGAGCGATCAGAGAAGATGCCATGTGAAGCTCCATAAACGGAGAAGAAATTGCTGCTCAGGGAGCACTACGCCTCTTCAAACCGGAGACATTAAACATGCAATCATTCACACAGCCGATGAATATCCATGTGGGAAAAGACAGGTTTATAAGACCTGAGATAAATTTAGGGAGACCATTTTCTAATACTGTGCACTTGTAGGAAAAAGGAAATTGAAGGAAAGTGCTTTTGCTTATTATCTTTATTCAATCAGCCACTCAACAGCTAACGTATCTTAAATTATTAAAAGATCAGCTCCATCAGATTCATGTCGCTCCCTCGACAAAGAAGTTTTGGGTTTTTTTCTTCTTCTTGTGGTTGTGTTATTTGTTTTTTATGTGTTAATGTTCAGTTTAATATTCAGTGAACATTAAAACCACTTAGATTAAAAATAAAATAAACTAGGGACGCTGTGTTAAGTGTAAAAAACAATTATGTTTATTAAAACAAACGTTTATCAATTGAGACATAAAATACATTTTCTTGGTGCAGTTTTCAACTGAATATATGTCACAAAAGCATGGATTCAAACCTGAGAATATATATTAAAAGTCTGAGAATATATATTGAAGGCTTTAACCGAAGGTTTTAATATATATTCTCAGATTTTTTACATATATTTTCAGACTTTCTATATATATTCTCAGACTTTCCAAATATTCTCAGATTTTTTACATATATTTTCAGATTTTCTATATATATTCTCAGATTTTTTACATATATTTTCAGATTTTCTATATATATTCTCGGATTTTTTACATATATTTTCAGATTTTCTATATATATTCTCAGATTTTTAACATATATTTGCAGACTTTCTATATATATTCTCAGATTTTTTTACATACAGTCTCAGATTTTCTACGTATATTCTCAGATTTTTTACAAATATTTTCAGATTTTCTATATATATATAAAATTGCTCTTGACTCTCTTGAAATAATAAAAATAACAATTTAGGGGTTTCGGGAACATATTTTAATGAAATTTTGTAAAAAGGAGAACAAAGGTTCTTGTATGTTTTATTTAAGGCATCTTATTTTGACAGTCTTCTTGTAAATTCTGTGGTGGATTCTGTTAACAAACCGTGCTCTTATTTTGAAAGCTGCATGTATTTAGCTACAGGGAGTAAGTAGCTTTTTGTAAATTAAAACAACTTTAACCACGACATCAAGAAGTAAGAACGTTGCCAATATCATGATATGCATTTTTTTTAACCATAAAAAAAATATACCGATATTATTGTGAACGATACGATATGGCACACACCTATGTGAAAGATACAGAGGCATGTAAAGACAGAGAGAGAGGAAGAAAAGGTAGAAAGGTATGTGGAGAGAAGGAGAAAGAGGAAGAAAGAGTCGTAGACGCTTCAGTCCAAACAGAGACATAAACTGACAGGACGAGATTAGCTTCAGGGCGGGAAACTGAGCGGCCGAGAGACCTTTTTCCTTCCTTAGCTCACTCTCTCCTTCTGGCAAAAAAGTCAAACTCAAACTCCTTTAGATCTCTAACAAACCTCCCTCCTCCTCCTCCTCCTCCTCCATGATTCCCTGCGGATTAATAACAAGCAGCAAGCCGAAGGAGTAAAAAGCCTCCATCACAGAGAAACAGATGGCACTTTGAATTGAAGATAATTTAGCTGTTATTATATTGTGCAATAGATAAACTACAAAAAAGGCAGCTAATGGTGAATAATTGCCCTGTGAAAGAAGAGCAAAGAATACTAATGAGGCAATTTTCTCTGTTTCTCCAGAAGAGCCGGCCCGCTCTCAGAGACGCTGCTGAAATGCCTCGGTACCCTCCCAACACTTTCTCTCCGTAAACGAGACGTCGGCTGCTGTAAACATGTCACCTTCTCCTGCAGAATGATTGCATGCATCAAAGAGGAGCCCATTACAGGTTACAGGAGGATCTCTGGGTCACGTTACAGGGACCTCTGCTTACTGAAACCATTATGGATGTCAATGAGCAATGCATCTATATTTATGAAATATTGACTTGTGAATTTAAAGTGGACGCCCACTAACATTACGCCACATATTCACTTTTGACACGATGCCAGAGTTTCCTTTGACAACAGTGGCGGACTCAGACTGTTTGAAGGGCGAAAAATAAAAAAAGGCACATTCTGCACAACAAGAAGATATGATGCATTATGTCCTCAAGAAACTCCATTAGTTACCAATCCAAAAACACATCCACTTCAAAATCCTGCTCCTCACCCACAAAGCCCTCCATCACCAGGCCCTCTCCTACCTCACTGACCTCCATCACCAGGCCCCCTCTTACCTCTCTGACCTCCTCCATCACCAGGCCCCCTCCTACCTCACTGACCTCCTCCATCACCAGGCCCCTCCTACCTCACTGACCTCCTCCATCACCAGGCCCCCTCCTACCTCACTGACCTCCTCCATCACCAGGCCCTCTACTACCTCACTGACCTCCTCCATCACCAGGCCCCCTGCTACCTCACTGACCTCCTCCGTCACCAGGCCCTCTACTACCTCACTGACCTCCTCCGTCATTAGGCCCCCTCCTACCTCACTGATCTCCTCCGTCACCAGGCCCCCTCCTACCTCACTGATCTCCTCCGTCACCAGGCCCCCTCCTACCTCACTGACCTCCTCCACTACCAGGCCCCCTCCTACCTCTCGGACCTCCTCCATCACCAGGCCCCCTCCTACCTAATTCACCTCCTCCATCACCAGCCCCCTCCTACCTCACTGACCTCCTCCATCACCAGGCCCCCTCCTACCTCACTGACCTCCTCCATCACCAGGACCCCTCCTACCTCACTGACCTCCATCACTAGGCCCCCTCCTACCTCACTGACCTCCTCCATCACCAGGCCCCCTCCTACCTCACTGACCTCCATCACTAGGCCCCCTCCTACCTCACTGACCTCCATCACTAGGCCCCCTCCTACCTCACTGACCTCCTCCATCACCAGGCCCCCTCCTACCTCACTGACCTCCTCCATCACCAGGCCCCCTCCTACCTCAATGACCTCCTCCATCACCAGGCCCTCTCCTACCTCACTGATCTCCTCCATCACCTGGCCCCCTCCTACCTCACTGACCTCCTCCATCACCAGGCCCTCTCCTACCTCACTGATCTCCTCCATCACCTGGCCCTCTCCTACCTCAATGACCTCCTCCATCACCAGGCCCTCTCCTACCTCACTGATCTCCTCCATCACCTGGCCCTCTCCTACCTCACTGACCTCCTCCATCACCAGGCCCCCTCGTACTTCATTTTCTTCACTGGGATTCTTTTTCTCTCTATTGCGAGGGCACTTTGTCGTGTTTTCTAACTTGGCATCTAATCTATCTTGTGCTTTTCCACCACAGGTACAGGCAGACTATTAATATGATTCATCAGCTTTTTGCTTCATTATCCATTGTGGATTTTAGTACCACTCGATGTAGCTGTTCGCCATAGCAACGCCACATGAAAGCAACGCCTCTTTCGCATTCCCCATTCGTCGGCTACCAAAGAGAGGCACCATGGCACCAGAAGGGCACTAGAAGGGCACTTATTAAGGAACATTAGCATTAAGCTAAAGGAGATCCAGATCAAAGAAATTAATGATATGGTACTGCCAGTTAAAACCATCGAACCAAAAAAACATGTAGGGTAAAAGTAAAGTAAAATGCATCAATCTTGTGCACATTGAGAGCTTAATGAGAGCAAACACCTCACATTCGTCATAACGACGACAAAAATAAAGCAACGCCTCTTTCACATTCCCCGTTTGTCGGCTACCAAAGAGAGGAACATCTGCACCTCATTAGCTAACCATAACAGGTTTTTTCGGTTTGCCATATTCTTGCTCTAGTGGCCACATCATCATAATTTATTATACTTTGAGAGCTAAATGAGAGCAAACACCTCACATAACATTTTTCACAGTAGGGTCACTGCAAATTTTCCTTCACTAGCGTTCTTTTTCCCATTTTTTCTTTTTCTCACTATTGCAAGTTGCACTTTAAAGGCTTCATCAATGGTGATTGAGTGTGTTTTCAGCCCTTTGTTGAACAAAGAGCGCCATCTCTTGAGCTTCGTAAATAAAGAAAATGCTTCATGAAGCTTCGTTGTCCCAAAATTACTTTTATGTCTTGTGACATTTGCTCACTAAAACAGTGCCAGTCTTTACTCCAGAATGCTTAACGTTGTTAAATGCATGGATAGCAGAGAAAAGACAGAAAAGAAAGAGGAGTGAGAGAAGGAGGGACAAAAAGATTTCCTTTAGACAGAATTATAAACTAAATTCAAGTGGCACCTACAGCAGCTGAGGCGCTCAGACACAGTCAGCAATACTCAGATCCCCAACCACTAACACACTCAACTGGAACTCTCTGTGTGTGTGTGTGTGTGTGTGTGTGTGTGTGTGTGTGTGTGTGTGTGTGTGTGGGAAGCAGTGAAGCAGTAGCTGGATCTCGGCCCGGGGCTTCATCTCTGTGTCTTTGTGGATATTTTTCATCCTTCCTTATCTTTTTCTCCTTCCCTCCATCCTTCGTGTGTGTGTGTGTGTGTGTGTGTGTGTGTGTCAAGGTTATTATAGTTAACGAAAAACTAACGAAATAAAGTAAACTAGAATTGAGAAAACATTTTCGTTAACTGAAATGAGTTTTTTTAAAAACAATAACTAACTGAAACTGTATTTTGTGGTTACAAAACGAACTAAAACTAACTAAAATTATAGTGAAAATGTCCTTCGTTTTCGTCTTTGTCAACTTTTTTTTATCCGTAAACCTTTTTGGTTGGACTTAATAAACTTATTGGGGCTGAGATGGATCAGACAAAGGAAATAAAGGAAACATTTATTGTGACCTTATTGAATCTGGCACCCAACAAACACCCCATTATAAAAAACTAAAACTAATAAAAACTAAACTAAAACTAAGCATTTTCAAAACATAAAAAACTAAATTAAAACTAGCAAACTCACTCTAAAAACTCATTAAAACTAACTGGATTTGAAAACAAAATTAAAACTAAAACTAATGAAAAATCCAAAACTATTATAACCTTGGTGCGTGTGTGTGTGTGTGTGTGTGTGTGTGTGTGTGTGTGTGTGTGTGTGTGTGTGTCAGTGGTTCATGAGGTTACCAGGGAGGGAAATATTAAAAATTTAAATCAAAATACTGTTACCCATCAGAATAAGGAGAAGATTATTGCCAATAGTTTTTTTCAATTAAAATGAATTTCCCTCTGTGTTTGGTGCACCACATTTAAACAAAATGCAAACACAGCAAAGAACTGCAATAGTCTAAAAATACAGAAAAAGTTACCACAGAAATATATAAAAATGCATTATAAAAACTTTTAAAATAAGAAAACAGCTCAGTTTTGTGCAGGAGGTGCAGGAATATTTATCAGCGGCTCTGCAACAGTTCACAATATAGAGAATATTTGCAATGGTTAATAATCCAAGAAGTGAAATAATGTAATGTAGAGAGCCAGATGAGGATCAGTGGGGGGCTCTTTATGAGACCAGCAGCAGAGCAAGAAAAAACTATTTTCAACTTGAAGAGTCATAAGTCATCATGGTCGCCTATATATATAAGAAAAAGAAGAAAAAAAAGACCCTCTACTCTTCTATTTCTTCCTGTTTCACTCCTGAAGCCATTACAGATGGCTCTTTTTAACCTCTTATTGTTCAAAGAGCTTTTTGGTGGTAGTGGGCAGTGGATGTTTAGGGGGAGATAGCAGGTCAATAATAAATGCCTCATAGAAGTGGTGACATCACCTGAAAGCTGTGAACCTGAAGATTAATCTGAGATGAAGCTCAGCTCTGTGTGTCAAGTTGTTCTGGTCATAAATATCTAATTAAAATGATTTAATGAATGAAGTGTTTATGTATTGGAGCCTATTATGGTAAATAAAGGGTCATAACATTAGTGGACGCTTTCTAAAAGTCCAGTCCAGGTTCAACTGGGTCCCACAAGTTGTTGCAGCAATTTTTGGGTTGATACCATTTGTTACACTCGTTTGGTGCTCAATAATGCAATTCTATTCATACCAAGAATGGATAAAATGGTCAGAAAAACACTTCAAAATATAACATAAATATATAAAAAGGCCTTTGGAGCAACAGAGAAGAATCCATGCTGAGATTTGGGTTCAAAAACTTTGGTCATTTTGGAGATTTCTGTATTTTCAGCGATTGGATGCTGCTGAGAAACCCTCTTATTGTCAGAAAACGTAGGAAAGCTGCACATCCTCTGAATGCTCCAGGTCTCTAGTTTGTGGTTGTAAAGTTTCATGAGGCTGTGATTATCCTAGAGGTCACAGCAGCTCATTTTATACACTGAGGTCCCACATGAAGAGAACTGGACTCATTGGATCCACAAGAGTCTCAGCTTTACACTGATACCCAGTTTTTGTCATTTAAAGCCTGTTTAGGGACCTCAGGATGCACAAATATTCACATACAGTAGGCGGAAATGGCAAATTTGTGCTACATGAGAAAAACTATGTGGTTTTTGCCTTAACCCTTAATAGGACACTCATTGAAATACTTGCAAATTTCAAATTTCAACCCTAGAGAATATTGGAGGATATTACATACAGCCAGAATGTGTAAAAAAAAAAAAACACATACGGACCCTGAGGAGGGGGGTAATATTTTGAGGAATAAATTCACGAGATTAAAGTGGCAAATCTACGAGAAAAAATGTGCAGATTTATGAGATTAAAGTGGTGAATCTGTGAGAAAATGTTGCTTTTTTCCCCACTTTTTTCTTGTAAATCTGTGACTTTTTTTCTTGTCGATTTGCCACTTTAATCTAGTCAATTTGCAACTTTTTCCTCGAAATATTTTTAATTTTTATTTTGGATATCCGCTGAAGTTACCAAATACGGTTCTTCGCCTGATAAAACTGCATGTTATCAGCATAAAGTAGACATGTTTGTAAAGAGGAGACTTATGGGAACACAGAGAGCCTTTTTCATGGCTGAGGCTCTATATATAGATTCCTTAGATCTAGTTTCATATGATATAATTATATTGAATTGTGTATTTCCTTCAACAAGGACTGCGAGGACACAACATTTATGCTTCACTTTGAAGCTGCATTAACCCTTTGATGCACAACATGGGTCTAAATGATTATTTAATGTTATTTGTGTTATTTAATGTTATTTAATGCTGCTGTGTGTTTCTGTGCTCTATCTTTTGATATCAACTTGTTTTATGATTGAATATTCGGAGTTCCTTGTTTTTGATAACATATCATTATTTCCATTTTGCCTCTCATACTTTATGAAAATAACTTTTTTCTATTATTATATAGCTAACTACTTGGCTAAGTAGCTTGCTAAGCTAACTACTTAGCCAAGAAGTTAGCTAAGTATTTAGCTTAGCAAGTTACTTAGCTAAATACTTAGCCAAGAAGTTAGCTAAGTAGTTGTCTTAGCAAGCTACTTAGCTAAATACTAAGCCAAGAAGTTAGGTAAGTATTTAGCTTCACAAGCTACTCAGCTAAATACTTTCCAAGAAGTTAGCTAAGTAGTTATCTTAGCAAGCTACTTAGTTAAATATTTAGCCAAGAAGTTAGCTAAGTAGTTAGCTTAGCAAGCAACTTAGCTAAATACTAAGCCAAGAAGTTAGCTAAGTATTTAGCTTAGCAAGCTACTTAGCTAAAAAATGAATATGGGTCATTTTTGACCCATGTTGTGCATTAGAAGAGTAGTGACACAAAAAGGGATTTTTTAAAAAAATGAATAAAGGAAAACATAAAATTGGGATATATGATGATCAAAAACAAACTAATTGAGGAAAACCTGGAATACTGAATGATAAAAATAATTTATTGCAAAGATATAGAACAAAAAAACTCTGTTGGGTCACTTTAGACCCATGTTGTGCATCAAAGGGTTAAATGCTACAGCACGTTAGCGAATAAGCTCATGAGCAAAAGGTGGATCATAACACAGCTAATCTGACTGGTTTAACATGTGGGATGTGATGTAAGAAGACTTTGAGCTGTATTATCATTAATGCTCCACCCTGACTTACAGGAAGGTTTTCTAAAATAAAGTCCTGACAGTATCTCAGCCTTCAAATCCCCACATGGCCGGATCACTAACATCTAACAACAGCAGGAGATCAGAGAGGGGAGTGATTAGGGCTTCGCTGTCTGGGGGAGAAAACAGCAAACTTCAGAGCTGTTAGTCCGCAGAACCAACAGAGATCACAGGATGCATTGACAGTTCAGATTAGTGGCATTAGAGCGAGAACAAAGTCTTGCTTTTTTTAGATTCTTATTTATCAGGAACAAGATGCAATCGACACGGAAAGTTTCATAAAGAGTCTGACGTGAAAACAGTTTACATCATAGCTGAAGAGAGACGGAGAAGACGCTGTCTGGGAAAGTCTATTAAAAATACATTCCAGCTGGTCGAAAATATGACCAAGAAAAATATACATATGTTTCAAGATGGGGACAGGTTTTAAGAATTATAATATATGCATGTTTAATAAATGTAAGACTACACTTTACAGTTCTGTCTGTCACTACAAGATGCTACAGTAGAGCCCAGACATTCAGTTTAGAAAACATAGAAACTTAAAGAGTGCAAACATCATCATAAACTCCAGCTGATACACTGTAAAAAAAAACTGTTGTTTTTACGGTAAAAAAACAAACTGTTGTTTTTACGGTAAAAAAAAACCAAACTGTTGTTTTTACGGTAAAAAAACCCAAACTGGTGTTTTTACGGTAAAAAAACAAACTGGTGTTTTTACGGTAAAAAACAAACTGTTGTTTTTACGGTAAAGAAACAAACTGTTGTTTTTACGGTAAAAAATACAAATCGGTGTTTTTACGGTAAAAAAACAAACTGTTGTTTTTACGGTAAAAAAAACAAACTTGTTTTTACGGTAAAAGAACAAACTGTTGTTTTTACGGTAAAAAAACAAACTGTTGTTTTTACGGTAAAAAAACAAACTGTTGTTTTTACGGTAAAAAAACAAACTGTTGTTTTTACGGTAAAAAAAACAAACTGTTGTTTTTACGGTAAAAAAAACAAACTGTTGTTTTCACGGTAAAAAATACAAACTGGTGTTTTTACGGTAAAAAAACAAACTGGTGTTTTTACGGTAAAAAACAAATTGTTGTTTTTGCGGTAAAAAAACAAACTGTTGTTTTTACGGTAAAAAAACAAACTGTTGTTTTTACGGTAAAAAAACAAACTGTTGTTTTTACGGTAAAAAAAACAAACTTGTTTTTACGGTAAAAGAACAAACTGTTGTTTTTACGGTAAAAAAACAAACTGTTGTTTTTACGGTAAAAAATACAAACTGTTGTTTTTACGGTAAAAAATACAAACCGGTGTTTTTACGGTAAAAAAACAAACTTGTTTTTACGGTAAAAGAACAAACTGTTGTTTTTACGGTAAAAAAACAAACTGTTGTTTTTACGGTAAAAAAAAAAAACTGTTGTTCTTACGGTAAAAAAAACAAACTGTTGTTTTTACGGTAAAAAAAACGTCAGCTGTGGTAGCCAGAACTTTACCGTAATAAATACGGTAAAAAGATATTGGCACTGTTGATTTCATGATTAAGATTTCCATTTTATTCCATTTTTTACTGTATAAATAAAAAGTTTTTCCATCAAAAGAAACGATGTTCTGCCATATAATTGACAAGAAAATACTTTATAAATGCTGCATAAATTAAAGATTTTACCATTAAATAGTATAATATATTTTTGTTAGGTGTAATGATGTTTAAAACATTAAACAGTTAGAAAAAATATTTTTTACAAAAGATAAATGCAAAAATTACAGTGATGCTTGAATATATATATTACATTAAATACATATTACAATATATTTTACAGTGTAGTAATGTATTTTTCAAAAAAACTGTTAAAAATTCCTGTTTTGGCTGATATATACATTAAGGTGTTTCATTGTTACTGAAACTGAATCAACTCATTTATCATTTTACGTCTTTTACTGTCATGGCTTAGCAGTTTTTCACGGTAAAATCTACAGATATTTTTTACAGTGTAGTGTCTCCTGACATCAGACTGATATTTGCTGGACGCTGTTCAGTCCACATGGCTTCACCTCTTGTAACCTCTTGTGAACACACACACACATCACACACACAAACACACACACACACACACACAACTAATATGCCTTTGAGCCAAACGTATGGATAAACATATGGTGTTTCCCATTGGCAACTTTGACTGAGTCAAACATATAAACTGTGTTGATGCCAAGTCACGCCAACATGGACTCTCATCTCTGGAATCAGACCAAAGTGTGATCCCCCCAAACATTTTCATATTTTGTCACCAATTTAAAACCTGACAAAGAAGACACAAATATTAACTATCCTATATTGTTAAATTGGTGTTTTTTCCAATGGAAATTACTATTTGGTGGCTCTAATAAGTCTCAAATGTTAAAATATGTGATTGTCCAATGTAATCTGGTGGTAACTCTTTTAAAGTTAAACCTTCAAAATAAGACAAACATAGTTGTTTTGTGCCTCTCGCACATTGTAATGCCACTATTCCATCTTAATCATTGCATTTTTTAATGAATTATTGTAGAGGATAATAAGGGTTCTTCTATGTTTTATTTAAGGCGTCATATTTTGTCTTCTTGTCAGTCTTCTTGTACATTCTGTGGTGGATCCATGTGCTCTTATTTTGAATTGTTCATTTAGTGTATCACTTTTTGTATCACTACGCTTCTAATGCACAAGGTCATTTTTGACCCATGTTGTGCATTAGAAGGTGTTTATATGCTGTCACCAATTTAAAACCTGACAAAGAAGACACAAATATTAACTATCCTATATTGTTAAATTGGTGTTTTTTTCCAATGGAAATTATTATTTGGTGGCTCTAATAAGTCTTACATGTTAAAATATGTGATTTTTCCAATGTAATCTGGTGGTTCTAACAACTCTTTTAAAGTTAAACCTTCAAAATAAGACAAACATAGTTGTTTTGTGCCTCTCGCACATTGTAATGCCACTATTCCATCTTAATCATTGCATTTTTTAATGAATTATTGCAGAGGATAATAAGGGTTCTTCTATGTTTTATTAAAGGCGTCTTATTTTGACAGTTTTCTTGTACATTCTGTGGTGGATTCTGTTAACACATCCATGTGCTCTAATTTTGAATTGTTCCGCTTCTAATGCACGAGGTCATTTTTGACCCATGTTGTGCATTAGAAGGTGTTTATATGTTGTCACCAATTTAAAACCTGACAAAGAAGACACAAATATTAACTATCCTATTTTGGTAAATTGGTGTTTTTTCCAATGGAAATTATTATTTGGTGGCTCTAATAAGTCTCACATGTTAAAATATGTGATTTTTCCAATGTAATCTGGTGGTTCTAACAACTCTTTTAAAGTTAAACCTTCAAAATAAGACAAACATAGTTGTTTTGTGCCTCTCGCACATTCTAATGCCACTATTCCATCTTAATCATTGCATTTTTTTAATGAATTATTGTAAAGGATAATAAGGGTTCTTCTATGTTTTATTTAAGGCGTCATATTTTGTCTTCTTGTCAGTCTTCTTGTACATTCTGTGGTGGATCCATGTGCTCTTATTTTGAATTGTTAATTTAGTGTATCACTTTTTGTATCACTACGCTTCTAGGGCACAAGGTCAGTTTTGACCCATGTTGTGCATTAGAAGGTGTTTATATGTTGTCACCAATTTAAAACCTGACAAAGAAGACACAAATATTAACTATCCTATTTTGGTAAATTGGTGTTTTTTCCAATGGAAATTATTATTTGGTGGCTCTAATAAGTCTCACATGTTAAAATATGTGATTTTTTTCCAAAGTAATCTGGTGGTTCTAACAACTCTTTTAAAGTTAAACCTTCAAAATAAGACAAACATAGTTACACATATACTCAAATTGTTGATTTAGTGAATCACTTTTTGTATCAATTAGCTTCTATTGCGCAAGGTTATTATTGACTCATGTGTGTAAACTTGATGTAATAATACAAAAACTATTTTTTTAAAAGATATTCAGACACACAGCGAGCATGAAATAACATGGGGAATGAATGCGGGTCATTTTTGACCCATGTTGTGCATTAGAAGGTGTTTATATGTTGTCATCAATTTAAAACCTGACAAAGAAGACACAAATATTAACTATCCTATTTTGTTAAATTGGTGTTTTTCCAATGGAAATTATTATTTGGTGGCTCTAATAAGTCTCACGTGTTAAAATATGTGATTTTTTTCCAATGTAATCTGGTGGTTCTAACAATTCTTTTAAAGTTAAACCTTCAAAATAAGACAAACATAGTTACGCATATACTCAAATTGTTGATTTAGTGGATCACTTTTTGTATCACTACGCTTCTAATGCACAAGGTCATTTTTGACCCATGTTGTGCATTAGAAGGTGTTTATATGTTGTTCATCAAAGGGTTAAATAACAAAATAACGCAGGGCATTTCTGGTGAAGATTTTATCGAGAGTCAAATGTGTTTATCACTGAATTAGAGGCACTTTGTTAGTGGCTATTTTCTCCAATAAAAACAAGTCAAGTAATACTGCAGGAAGGGAAGTGTAATGGAGGAAGTTTTATTGAGTCAGTGTGACAGAAAAACACTCAGGAAGCTTTTATGTGTTTGTTTACTGGGTTTCCAGCCATAGCCGAGCATCAGCCTGCTGCTGCTACTGGCTTCATGACTTAAAGACACACCTTCAGGCAGGTAGCTCTGCTGTAGCGGAGAGGCTAATCCACGTCGCACTGAGCCGACGAGTCGAGCCGAGTCAGCACGTGTTTGAAAAAAGGCCTCAAACTCGTGTGATGCTGATCAGAGCTGGCTGAGTGTGAAGCTGCCGCGCTGGGACAGGTGAGGCCAATTTGTCTGCTGGGATCCACCAGCAGGAGCTGTCAGTCAAATAAATGCAGACAGGCAGGAAACAAACACACACAAACACACACACACAGATGACACACACACACACAGATCATGTTGAGTTGCTGAGCATTTAGCAGCATTATAACTTAACTGTCATTTCTCTGGCAGAAGCTCAGATAAATGCTGAAAAAATTGAACAAATGTAATCATCTATGACTATCAGTGTGTGTGTGTGTGTGTGTGCCAGAATAGGTTCTTAACTAACTGAGGACAAAATGTTTGAGGGTTAGGATTTGGTTTCATTTAGGTTTAGGTTTAGGGTCAGGGGCTACAAATTCATTACATTAATGATGTGTCCTCAAAAAGATAGAAGGACAAGAATGAGTGTTTGTGTATTCTCGTACTTCCTACAGAGTGAGGACCATGACTTTAACCTGCAAACTGAGGACATTTTTTTCTTTAAAGGCCTGTTTGAGTTAGTTAATAACTATTTCTGGTCCTCACTATGATTGGAGTACAAGTACACACAGACACACAGACCATGTTGAGTTTCTGAGCATTTAGCAGCATTATAACTTAACTGTCATTTCTCTGGCAGAAGCTCAGATAAATGCTGAAAAATTTGAACAAATGTAATCATCTATGACTATCAATGTGTGTGTGTGTGTGTGTGTGTGTGTGTGTGTGTGTGTGTGTGTGTGTACTTGTACTCCAATCATAGTGAGGACCAGACTTGATACAGACGTGATATAAGATTTTCAGTGATTTTTTTATGAAGATTTTTTGATGTGTGACTTTACACACATTTTACCATATTACTATAAAATGTATAGATTAGGAAAAATATACAATGTGTAAAAGAGTCATCATAGTATATATATATATATATATATATATATATATATATATACATACATACATACATATACACACACACACACACACACACACAATGATGAAGACAGCATAGAGAAAGGAAATCAACTAATGCAAACAAAGACAGCAGGAACAAAAGAAATAAAAAGAAGCGACGAAGGAAACAGAAAATTACAAAAATCATAAGAAAATTAGTAGAGAGTCGAGAGAAAATGAGATGCAGAGAAAAGCAAAAACAAACTAGATTGAACGCAATTAAGAAAATGGAGAGATTAGTGAAAGAAAGAAAAGAAAGAGGAGTTTTAAAGAAAACAAGGAGATGAAGGATGGGAAGGAGAGAAAGTAAAAAGGATGAACATCACACTCCGTCGCCAGTCATTTCTCCTCTAATTATACAGTCATTGAGCTGAGCTGGACAGGATCATAATAAGACAATTAGCCTAATTTGTTTGAATTGAAAAGCCAATTAAAGAATTAGTGAGCAGCGTTGGGGAAGTTCATCAGATTATATGTGCATTAACGGAGCGGCGGGTCAGGGAGCCCAGGCCGTTTGAACCGAACTGTACCCTCAGCACGGGGAAAACAAACACGGGATAATAACGCCGCCACGTCTTTATTGAAAAATTACAGCTGATACGTGTTAAAAGGATTAGAGTTGGGAGAGAAACAGCGCTCTGTCTTAGCCTCTTTGTTGAAAACTCGAGGCATGTAATCCGAGCGGATTGGGTTGACAGATGGTTTCAGAGAGATTCTCCTTCGGAGGCTTCGTTTGTCGATGGCATTAAAGTGTCGCATGTCTGCCTGTGTGGATGAAGAGCCGCTCCTATCTGAATAAACAGCCTCTATTATGACAAAAGAGTGGGAGACGCAGGCTGTGCTGTGAGATGAGCTCTCTGCGAGCAGCAGACGGATGGAAGTCGGGCGTGCGGGGAAACCTTTGGTTGTATGTAAATGACTCTTTTAGAGATCGCATTGCTGTTTGTAAAAGGCTGCATGCCAGTAGAGCAGCAGCATCAACCTGTGAAAGACTTCAGCAGCTACTGTGTCCCCAGGGCAGGAATGTTCTGGACGTTTGGTTTAGTTGTGGGTGAGCAGTATTATGCATGACCAAAAAGACACAAAAAAGACACAAAATGACCAAAAAAAGACACAAAATGACCAAAAAGAGACACAAAATGACAAAAAAGAGACAGAAAATTATCAAAAGAGACACAAAATACCAAGGAAATACATAAAATTACCAATAAAGGACCTAAAATGACCAAAAAAAGACACAAAATGACCAAAAAGAGACATAAAATACCAAGGAAATACATAAAATTACCAATAAAGGACGTAAAATGACCAAAAAACCCATAAAATACCAAGGAAATACATAAAACGACCAAAAAGACACACAAAAGACACAAAAATGACCAAAAATAAGACACAAAGTTACCAAAAAAAAACCATAAAATACCAAGGAAATACATAAAACGACCAAAAAGACACAAAAATTACATATTTTTTGGCGTAATTTTATATCTTTTTTGGTCATGTAATTTGACAGTGTTTTACAGTGTAATATCTACATAGATAGATGATAGATAGAGAGAGGTATGGTTTTAAGGGATGCTGATTAAAAGGTTATGGAGTTTGGTCCCACACACACACACACACACTTATACCCGTCTTTGCTCCATGAGGGGCCCACCCGTTTTTTTTACTCATTTATGGGATCCACCCTTTCCAGTGGTTCTACAATGTTGTAAAAAAAATCAGGTAACATAAAAAAAATCCCAATCACAAAAATCACTTCAATTTAACAATTTCAAACTTTTGTCTCCCTGCCAGTTTTTTTTTTTTTTCTAATGTACAGTACTTGTGAGGTCCAGTGTCATACACACACTTGTTTTGTATAAAAGTTACATGAAAATTGTATATTTTCTCAGTAAAAATGTGTGTTTCCTACAGTTTCTGACAGCAAAAGTTAAAGTCAAACATGTTTTACAGTGTAATATCCAGATAACTAGATAGAGGAAGGGATGGTTTTAAGGGATGCTGATTAAAAGGTTGAGTTGGGTCACACACACACACACACACACACACACACAGCTCTGTTTATTGTGTGAGTGTGATCCATGTTAACCAGGTGTGAAGCCTGCTGTTCTTTGCTTCAGACGACACAGACGTCATCTAATTCCATTTCCTGTTCCAGCTGCTCTCCGCTCTCATTTCTGTCCTTACAGAGTTTTTGTCACTGGAAGGTTTTTGGCTGACGTGGTAATCCGCCCTGATCCAGGCACATCTCATTTTGTGGTTGATTAGGTTTGCAGATGATTGTGTCATGTGCAGAAAATTCTGCTTTTTGAAATAAAAGACACATAAACTGTGTTTCTATTCAACCGTCAAGTAAATACTAAACAAACTTTAGAAATGTTTCATCAACTGGTTTTGGAGCACAACAAGCAGGATACAGTTTAGTTTGGTTAGAAGGTTGCACAATATTATGCATGACCAAAAAGACACAAAAAAGACACAAAATGACCAAAAACTGACATAAAATACTAAGGAAATACATAAAACAACCAAAAAGACACAAAATTACCAAAAAAAAAGACACAAAAAGACCAAAAAGAGACATAAAATTATCAAAAGAGACACAAAATACCAAGGAAATGCATAAAATTACCAATAAAGGTCATGAAATGACCAAAAAAAAGACACAAAATAACCAAAAAGACACACAAGACACAAAAATGACCAAAAAAAGACACAAAAAGACCAAAAAGACACACAAAAAGACCAAAAAGAGACATAAAATACCAAGAAATACATAAAACGACCAAAAAGACACACAAACGCCAAAAAAAGACAAAAAGACCAAAAAGACACACAAAAGACACAAAATGACCAAAAAGTCACAAAAATGACCAAAAAAAAGACACAAAATGACCAAAAAGAGACAGAAAATTATCAAAAGAGACACAAAATACCAAGGAAATGCATAAAATTACGAATAAAGGACATAAAATGACCAAAAAAAGACACAAAATAACCAAAAAGACACACAAGACACAAAAATGACCAAAAAAAAGACACGAAAAGACCAAAAAGACACACAAAAAGACCAAAAAGAGACATAAAATACCAAGAAATACATAAAACGACCAAAAAACACACAAATGACAAAAAAAAAAAAAGACACAAAATGACCAAAAAGAGACAGAAAGTTATCAAAAGAGACACAAAATACCAAGGAAATGCATGAAATTACCAATAAAGGACGTAAAATGACCAAAAAAAAAGACTCTCCAGTCTCCAGTAGAAAATGGAGAGAGAGCTTTGGAAAGTTATTTTAATTGTTCTATCAGAGACAAAGATAAATGAATATGATATTCTGGAAGATGCCGAGAACAGAAACAGCTGATCAGACATGCAAAGGGGTTCCCATTTCCCATTTAGTGCATCAACTCTTTCACCAAACACAAAAACAACCTCAAGGGCGCAATTTTTCACGCAACTGAGGAAGTTTATTAGGTTTTGATTCAGTTTTTTAATGGAATACTACAGCACGTGCATAAAATAAGTGAATGGAAAGTTGGTATAGAAAGTTGAAAGGAGAAACAGACAGGTACATCTCAAAAGATTAGAATATGGGAAAAAGTTCAATATTTTTGGTCAATTATCTCAGAAATTGACACTCATACCTTATATAGATTCATTACGCATAGAGTGAAATATTTCAAGCCTATTTTTCTTGTAAATTTGTGTCTTTTTTTTGGTCATTTTATGTCCTTTATTGGTAATTTTATGTATTTCCTTGGTATTTTGTGTCTCTTTTGGTAATTATATGTCTCTTTTTGGTCATTTTGTGTCCTTTTTTTGTCATTTTTGTGTCTTTTTTTGGTCATTTTTGTGTCTTTTTGGTCATTTTTGTGTCTCTTTGGTCAATTTGTATCTTTTGTGTGTCTTTTTTGTCTTTTTTTTTTTGTCTTTTTTGTCTCTTTTTGGTCATTTTGTGTCTTTTTTGTGTCTTTTTGGTCATGCATAATATTGTGCAACCTATTGTGAAATGTCCTGCTAGATGGCTGTTTACAAGAAGAATTACAAGAAATACAGGCTTGAAATATTTCACTCTACGCCTAATGAATCTACATAACGTAAGAGTTTCACTTTCTGAAATGACTGACAACAAATATTGAACTTTTTCACGATATTCTAATTGTTTGGGATGTACTGTATTTATGGGAAATGAAAGAATTGACCGGTAACGGCTAACAGATTGGGAGACTAAAGGAGAAGAGGTGAGAGAGATGCAGACAGTAAGAGAGAAATGAATACTGTGATCAATAAATCCTGCTGTAAGGTTAGTTAGATGACTTTCTGAGTGTGTCTCGATGATGGCTGGCCCCGACCTTTTCTCACAGCTCCCATGATCCTCGGCCCTCAGAGACGCCGCTGACAGGCTCTAGTGGCTGATGGCCAAGGCTCTGTGTTGGTTTTAAAGCTTAAATCCACATTATTTCCCTTCCAAATGCCCCAACGCGACATAAACCATCACATATATAACGTGGACATGCACGTTTCTAGAAATGTCCAAATTATACGTGTTTTTCAACCTGGTCTCACAGGAATCCGTAAAATAGCCACGGATTTGCTTAACTCAAAATCCGTGGAATAGTCATGGAATCACTCAAATTTCCGTGAAACTGACACGGAAGAAATGTTTCATCAGCTAGTTTTGGAGCACAACAAACAGGCTACAGTTAAGTTTGCTTAGAAGGTTGCACAATATTATGCATGACGAAAAAGACACAAAATGACCAAAAACGGACATAAAATACTAAGGAAATACATAAAACAACCAAAAAGACACAAAATGACCAAAAAAAAAACAACACAAAAAGACACACAAAAGACACAAATTGACCAAAAAGACACAAAAATGACCCAAAAAAAAGACACAAAAGACATAAAATAACAAGGAAATACATAAAACGATCAAAAAGACACAAAAATGACCAAAAAGAGACAAAAAATGATCAAAAGAGACACAAAATAACAAGGAAATGCATAAAATTACCAATAAAGGACGTAAAATGACCAAAAAAAAGACTCCAGTCTCCAGTAGAAAATCAAGAGAGAGCTTCAGAAAGTTATTTTAATTGTTTTTTCAGAGACAAAGATAAATGAATAGCCACGGAATCACTCAAATTTCCGTGAAACTGACACAGATTTTGCTACAATGCAAGTTAATGACAGTCATATCCTTGGTATTTCCTGGTATTTATTATTGTAGCATGCTGGGACATCCTGTGGCTACCAGTTAGCAGCAAGCACCAAAACAACATCGTTTTATTGCGGAAATATGGATTATTATGCAAAGAAACGGATCAATATGATTTGGATGAAACTCCCCGAAAACACTGTTGTTCCATGTCGGATTATAAAACCTCTGGAAGGCGAACAATGACAACAAATATTTCTTTTGAAAGCTGAAAACCCGATGAAGCGACCGCTTTTTACAGTAAGTTGATACAATCCTCCGTTCCGGAGCTATTCAAATACAGTCGGATCGTCGGCAAATTGTTAGACACAAAATTACAAATAAAAAAAAGACAGAACATGACCCAAAAAAAACACAAAATTACTAAAAAAGACGCAAATTTACTATTAAAAAAAAACACAAAATGACTGAAAAACACTAAATTAGTTAAAAAAGACAACATGACCCAAAAAATACACAAAATTACTAAAAAAGACGCAAAACTATCTAAAAAAAGACACAAAATTACAAAAAAAGACAAAAAAATTGCAAAAAAAGGACACACAATTACAAAAAAAAAGACAAAATTATTAGAAAAAGGACACAAAATTACAAAAAAAACCATAAAATTACTAAAAAAAGACACAAAATTATTAGAAAAAGACACAAAGTTACGAAAAAAAAAGACACAATTATTAGAAAAAGACACAAAGTTACCAAAAACAGACACAAAATTATTAGAAAAAAGGCAAAAAATTACTATAAAAATACCAAGAGCCAAGATGCAAGTTGACCCCCTCTTAAAATAAGGGCCATTATTTTAGAGCGTTGATGAATTATCATTTAAATGAGCTTCCTGCTTGTTACAGATACACCTTTGCAGCCTGAGAATTTTACAACACAAATATATTTCCTCAATCGTCTGAAGTACTTACAAATAAATATGCATGTGATCCAAACCGATGGTGCTTTTTTAGCTTTAATTTGACATTTTCTCTCAGTTGCATGTACTTGTACCTCACCTTGTCTCTTGACTTCTCCCAGAAACATAATTACAGTGGCAGCTGGGCTTTCTGAAGTAAATAACCAATTAATTGTGAAGGTGTTTGCCAGGATGACCGACATTGATTTGAAGTGAGGAAAAACATCCGATCCTGGGAGGTGATTCTGAGACGTGAGGTTTTCAAATTAAACCCACACATGAACAACAACAACAAAAAAAAAGCACAACTGCAGAATCTGATTGGACGGGAGGGAAAAATAATCGTTATCCCAAAAAAAAAATTCTGTTGATCCAAATAATTTTCTCTCCAGCCAGTATGGGTTGTTGCCTTCAGGACAAAAGGTATAAGGTTCCAAACTGCAAGTTAAATAGATACAAACTGTCCTTTATATCTCCATTAAATGATTAAATAGTGTAAGATAGTGTGTAAGAGAGAGATTCATAAAGGGATTGTGCAATAAAAACGATGGTATACGGAAGTGTAATATAATTATATAGATATATATATATAGATATATAGATATATATATATATATATATATATATATATATATATATATCAATATATATATATATATATATATATATATATATAGATATATAGATATATAGATATATATATAAATATATATCTATATATATCTATATATAGATAGATAGATAAATATATATCTATAGATAGATAGATAGATAGATAAATATATATCTATAGATAGATAGATAGATAGATAGATATAGAATTAGATATATAATTAGAGATAGATAGATATAGAATTAGATATATAATTAGAGATAGATAGATATAGAATTAGATATATAATTAGAGATAGATAGATATAGAATTAGATATAGATAGATAGATATAGAATTAGATATAGATAGATAGATATAGAATTAGATATAGATAGATAGATATAGAATTAGATATAGATAGATAGATATAGAATTAGATATAGATAGATAGATATATATAGAAATAGATAGATAGATATATATAGAAATAGATAGATAGATATATATAGAAATAGATAGATAGATAGATAGATAGATAGATAGATAGATAGATAGATAGATAGATAGATAGATAGATAGATAGATAGATAGATAGATAGATAGATAGATAGATAGATAGATAGATAGATAGATAGATAGATAGATAGATAGATAGATAGATAGATAGATAGAATTAGATAGATATATAAATAGCTAGCTAGCTAGCTACCTAGCTAGATAGCTAGCTTCTCACAGCAGTCCGGTATTTAACTACAATAAAATACAATAGAATAAATACTGAGGTACAACAAATAAAAACAACAATAGAAAAAACACAGAATAGAACAAGGACACTAAGACGTTAGAAAGAAGATCAGGTTGTTTATTTGCCCAGCGGTCCGTTATGATCCGTTATGAAAACAAGCTGAAATTATATTGGAGTAACAAGGCTATTTTTAGAATGTAAGGAGTAGAAAGTACAGGGTAGAAGTAAAAAGTCAGCCGAAAAATAATTGCTCCAGTAAAGTATAAATACCCAAAATTTCTACTAAAGTAAGGTAACAAAGTATTTCTACTTTGTTACGCTGTTTACTGAAAAAAAAAGACAACAAGAGCTCTGCAGAAATCCATAAAACATAACTGGGATTTGTTGTAGCAAGTTGCATGTGTCAAAATATGATAATATTATCAAAAATAAAGTGAAAATGAGTTCAATAGACATGGACATTGAAGAAAATGAAGATTTTCTATTGACTTTCTCTTTTTTTGAAACAATATTCTGAACTATTTAAACGTTTCAAAGAATCCTGATGTCATCTTTCCTCTATTTTCTATTAATTATTACTAATTATCACGTCATCTTATACCCAATTATTTATAACATTGTCATCCGCAGCATCGACATCATCAACAACAAAGCCTTCATCTTCATCAGCACATTCACAGTCTTCATCAGCATCATCATCTTCATCTCAACATGTTTTAATTGTCATCATGGTAAATATTAGTGACTTCATTGTCACATTAATCATCTTCAGCTTCAACAATCAGCATCAGCATCATCTTCACATTCATCAGCATCATTATCAATATCAGACATATAAATATATCGTCACCACAATCATCTTCAGCTTCATTATGTGGAGACAAACAATCATCCAGCACAGACTTTATCTTCATCATCATTATGATCATCATCATCTTTTTTGTGGAGCATAAACACTGATTGGCTCTTTTCAGAGCTAAGAGGCTCCACAAGCCTCGAAATCTGCAATTACAAGGAAAAACATCACAGCTGCTCTCAAAGCAGCACGACTCAGTGCTCCACTCTAAACCAGGGGTCTCACACTCTAATTAACCTGGGGGCCGCTGGGGGAAGGACCAAAATGACCAAAAAAAGACATAAAATTACTTAAAAAAAAGAGACAAAATGACTAAAAAAAGACAAAATTACAAAAAAGACAAAATTATTAGAAAAAGAAACAAAATTATTTTTTAAAAAAGAGGCAAAATTACAAAAAAAAGTCACAAAATTACTTAAAAAAGACACAAAATTATTAGTAAAAGACACAAAATTGTTAAAAAAGTCACAAAATTATTAGAAAAGACACAAAATTACTAAAAAAAGACAGAATTATTAGAAAAAGACACAAAATTACTAAAAAAGACAAAAAAAATACCAAAAAAGGACACAAAATTACTAAAAAAAAGACAAAATTATTTAAAAAAAGACACAAAATTGCTAAAACAGACATAAAATTATTAGAAAAAAGACAAAAAATTACAATAAAAAAAGACACAAAAGTATTAGAAAAAGACAAAAAAAATTAGAACAAAATTACAAAAAAAAAAAGAAAGACAGATTTTTTTTTTTTAAGAACTCAAATTACCAAAAAAAGACACAAAATGACATTCCATAACATTTCCACTTCTTGCGGTAACAACAACTCGGCAGATAATAAACGCTCCGGTAGCAGCTGCCTTTCTTTTCGTTAACGTCGTCATAGAAACAAGTGAAACAAGCAATAAAGGGACCTTCCGCACACAACACGGTAAAGAGACATTCATATAAAACTCACATTAAACTTTCATATCAAGGTGGGGGCCACAAAATATCGTCAGTTTGAGACCCCTGCTCTAGCTCCTTCTGCACACAAGAACCAGAGAGAACCAGAGAGAAGAGAGCGATAGAGAGAGTGAGATAGAGAGAATGAGTCTCAGAGGAAACGATAAGACAGAGGAAAGAAGCATCAAAGACCAGCAGCGTCCTCGGAGAGACGCAGGCAGCAGCCGGGATTTAAAACAGCATTTAGGAGGTCGATAGCTCGGTCATTAACGGAGAGGAAGCTTCACCAGGAGACACAACCAGCAGAACCTGAAGATTAGCAACCCCAAGCTAGGGAAACAGACACAAACACTGCAGGAAAGGTGTCTGAAAACAAGATAAAAACAGTAAATCTGAGGGAAATGATCTCGCTGCATGGACAGATAATTTACCTTGACAAGATTTCTTAAATTAAGATTCTTAAATCTAGAAATAAGCATGTTGAACACTTAAAAAATAAGAAATTAACTCTTAAAACCAGATAAATTATTATCTAACACTTTTTAAATCTTAAGCTTTTTTAGATTGGTGAGAAACAAATAATTTGCAGTGCTGTTCATCGCTTTGCAGCTTTAATTTATCTTGTTTTAAGAGTTAATTTCTTATTTTAAGTGTTCAACATGCTTATTTTTATATTTAATCCAATCCACTTTATTTATAGAGCACAATTTTAGCAAACACAAGGTTTCCAAAGTGCTGCACAAACAATAAATAGATAACACAATACAAAGAGATGTAGAAAACAATAGAACAGTAAAATACAATAAGATAAAATACATTAAAATAGGATAAAATAAAATAAATTAAAATGTAAGATGTAAAATGTACTGCCCGCACAAAATAAAATATGCATGTATACAAATAAAAACAAAAAATCTTATTTTTAGATTTAATAATCATCAAGCCAATTATTTGTTTCTTACCAAGATAAAAAAAAATGTCTTTTTTGGTGTTTTTTGTCTTTTTATGTCCTTTTTTTGGTCATTTTACTTTTTTTTGTTTCTTTTTTGGTCATTTTACGTCTCTTTGTGTCTTTTTTGTCTTTTTTTGTCTTTTTTTTGTCATTTTGTATCTTCTTTCTGTCACAAAATGACCCAAAAAGACAAAAAATGTGCAAAAGACATTAAATGAAAGCTGCCAGCAGTGATGAACTGGCCCGAGCAGAGTGACCTGACAATTATTAGTTTCTTACCAAGATAGAAAAAAAAAACTTACTAGATTTAAAAGTGTTAGATAATGTATCATGTTTTAAGAGTTAATTTCTCATTTTAAGTGTTCAACATGCTTATGCTTAAAAATCTTATTTTTAGATTTAATAATCATCGAGCAAATTATTTGTTTCTTAACAAGAAAAAAATAAAACCTTTTTGTGTCTTTTTTGGTTTTTGTCTTTTTATGTCTTTTTACTTTTTTTGTTTCTTTTTTGGTCATTTTACATCTTTTTGTGTCTTTTTTGGGTCATTTTGTGTCTTTTTACATCTTCTTTTGGTCACAAAATGACCCAAAAAGACAAAAAAATGTGCAAAAGACATTAAATCAAAGCTGCCAGCAGTGATGAACTGGCCCGAGCAGAGTGACCTGATGATTATTAGTTTCTTACCAAGATAAAAAAAAAAAACTTTAGATTTAAAAGTGTTAGATAATGTATCATGTTTTAAGAGTTAATTCCTTATTTCAAGCATTCAACATGCTTATTCCTAGATAAATAATAATCTTAATTTAATAAATCTTGTCAAGGTAAATTATCTGTCCATGCAGCAAGATCATTTCCCTCAGATTTACTGTTTTTAGACACACAGTTTTTGCAGTGTGCACATACCAGCAACAACAAACCTGCAAAATCTGCAAAAAGCACTGCAGTCCAAACAGAGAGCAACACACACACACACACACACACACACACACACACAGACAGAGGAATCTATGTGCAGCTCTTACCTTCCTGCACCGCCTGGAACGGGTTGTTGGGCTCGATGAGTTTAATAGAGTGTGTGATCTTCTCGCTCTGCAGGATGTCATCGCTCAGACTGAGGTCAGACACGGCGAGCTGGAACACCTCATCGTCCCGCACTGCGTTCTCCTCAAATATTGCACCTGGACAGGTGGAGACAGGGAGAGAGGGAGGAGATCAGCGGGACAGCTGGAGGCTAAACATCAGCAGGGGGAGACCCCCCCCCCGGTCTCCATAGCAACCAAACCACAGCTGGGACTGTTCTTGACTAAAGTTAAAAAAAAAGATATTTTAAACAGAACTTCTCGTAACCTCGTCACTTATTCACAAATGACTGCTGGCTGCACAGATCTCTCTGCACACTTCTCTCTTATTTTAGAGAACAGTGAAGGTAAGTGCTCTGAACAGATAAATGCTTATGAATGCAAAATCTTTAGGTGATTGGATAATATTTGGGATCAGTATGAATGTGTCAGGCTGCAGTCACACATACATGAACCATCGACCGCTGAGGTAAACAGTAGTCTGACACACAGATATAAGAATGATTCTCTTTCTCATTTTTATTTTTCTTTTTCATAATTTCCTTCTTATTTTCTTTCTCTCTTTCTTCTTTTTCTTAATTTCTTTCTTTCTTATTTTCCTTTCTCTTATTTTCTTTCTCTCTTATTTTCTTAATTTTTTTCTTTCTCTCTTTCTTATTTTCTTTCTTTCTTTATTTCTCTCTCTTTCTTTTTCTTAATTTCTTTCTTTCTTATTTTCTTATTCTCTTAATTTCTTTCTTATTTTCTTTCTTAATTTCTTATTTTCTTTCTTTATTTTAAATTTTTCTTAATTTCTTCTTTTTCTTAATTTCTTTCTTATTTTCTAAATGTCTTTCTTATTTTCTTAATTTCTTTCTTATTTTCTTTCTTATAGTCTTATTTTTTTCTTTCTTCATTTCTTTGTTATTTTCTTAATTTCTTGTTTTTTTATTTTCTTTCCTATTTTCTTATTATCTTTCCTTCTTTCTTATTTTCTTATTTTTATCCAGGCTTAGTCGGAAAATAAGGTTCTGAGTTTTTATCCTCCTCCTCAAACCAAACAAATCAATAAACAAATACAATAAAGTAAATGAAGCAAAAATGCTCTACATACAAGACCAAAACAAAAAGAAAAAAAACAAGAACGAGTTCTTCAATAACTCGACTTTCCACAATATTCAATAAGCTTCTCAGTTCACTGTTACTGTAGTGTTCAAAATAATAGCAGTCCAATGTGACTAACCAGATTAATCCAGGTTTTTAGTATATTTTTATTACTACGTGGTAAACAAGGTACCAGTAGGTGCAGTAGATTCTCAGAAAACCAACAAGACCCAGCATTGGTGATATGCAGCTCTTAAGGCTGTGCTATTGGGCAATTAGTTGAAAGGTTTGATATCATGACGTGGTTGGTACCAATGGATTCCTCAGATCTTCTAGTTTCATATTTCACTATCTATCTGGTCCATATATGATCACTTCTGGCTCCAAAAATAAACCAAGATGGCGACTGCCAAAAGGCCAAACTTAAGCTTCAAAATGGTGGTTCACAAACCAACGGGTGAAGTCCTAAAGTCAACTCAAGTGTTCTATTCTAACACGTGTATTGATCTTGTGTGTGAAAAGTTGTTTAACTGGAACATTCAGATCCAAACAGCGATTATATAGACAGTGTGGTGAAATATTTCTGTCAAACTCCTGTTTCAAAGATCAAGAATGAACATTGAACCTCGGCTTTTAACCGACATGGTGAGAAGTGATCATAAAATATGAAAAGTTGAATATGTACAACTCCATCTGCTGATAAAGATCATGTGATATCTCCAAAAGAATGACAGAACAGCTATTAAATGGACTATTGTAGGACTGTTTGCTATAACTAAGAGAGAAAGACGTGGACAAACAGTGCTCATGAGTTCTGCAGGTGAAATGATGCATGTTTTTAATTTTCATGAAAAGGTTTACAACGTAACTAGTGCTGGGAAGCAAAACAGACATTAACCTTACGTGAAAATGTTCTTTATTTAAAATGAGTAGCAGGGTTAAGAATGGATGGAAAGACATGTGGACGGATGGAAATGCAGACAAACGGACAGCTTGATTAATTGGACTTTTCTAGTTTCTCTTCGACCAATTTGTCATGCATAATTAGAAAAAACCTTTCCTACAAGTGAGAATTCAATTTGCCAGGCTGCTTGTTCTCATTCAGCTCACAGAGAATCTAAATGAACTCAGAACCAGGATCCTCGTACTGGGTTGGATGGCTTTCCTCAAGACGCAGCGAGAGGGACACCGTCTAGTAGGGCACGATTATGTCCAAAATCAATATTGTAATAACGATTATTAATCAAGATTATTCATCATGTTAGGGTAAACATCTGTATTTTTATTCCACTACTTTTAAACAAACAACAGGAACAGTTTTTAGTGTCCGGCGCTTGTTGTAAACAAACAGAGATCGCTAAGTGAACACCTCCTGCAGCAGCAGCACATACACACTGTACTGCTACAGAGCTAACTGTTAGCCTGTTAGCACATACACACTGTACTGCTACAGAGCTAACTGTTAGCCTGTTAGCACATACACACTGTACTGCTACAGAGCTAACTGTTAGCCTGTTAGCACATACACACTGTACTGCTACAGAGCTAACTGTTAGCCTGTTAGCACATTAACACTGTACTGCCACAGAGCTAACTGTTAGCCTTTTAGCACATACACACTGTACTGCTACAGAGCTAACTGTTAGCCTGTTAGCACATACACACTGTACTGCCACAGAGCTAACTGTTAGCCTGTTAGCACATACACACTGTACTGCTACAGAGCTAACTGTTAGCCTGTTAGCACATACACACTGTACTGCTACAGAGCTAACTGTTAGCCTGTTAGCACATACACACTGTACTGCTACAGAGCTAACGGTTAGCCTATTAGCAATTTGCAGACTGGAGGCTAAGGGGTTAACATCCCCACTGGCTCTGCAGCTGGGAGAGACTGCTGCAGGAGGAATGTGCCGCTTCGACTTGTTCTTCAAGAACGAGTCTCCAAAAGTCTCCAATAACACCAGAAAAAGTCGCTGGATTTGTCTCCAGTCACTTTTTCGAAAAATAGTCACTAAGGGGTTCTGAAAAGTTGCTAAATATAGCAACAAAGTCACTAAGTTGGTAACACTGCTTCGCCGGCTTTTACAAATGGCGCGTGTTGTTGTGGCATTGAGTACTACGTCACATCCTGCTTCGCGTTTTATCCAATCAGAAACCAGGCTTTTTTCAGGGGAGAAAAACGGCCCCGCCACCTTGTGGTCGGTGGACTACTGGTGTAGAAAGTGCTTGGTTAGATCTGCAGGAGAGACGCATTTTAAAATGGAAATATCGCCGACAATCAGGTTAATTTAACCCTTTATCAGGCAAAGAACTATATTTGGTAACTTCGGTGGATATCAAAATGGGGTCGAGAAAAAAGTTGCAAATTTACTAGATTAAAGTGGCAAATCTGTGCGAAAAAAGTAAAAAGTGGGAAAAAAAGCAACTTTTTTCTCGCAGATTCACCACTTTAAATCTCATAAATCTGCACATTTTTTTCTCGTAGATTTGCCACTTTAATCTCGTAAACTTTTTTCTCAAAATATTAACCCCCTCCCCCGGGTCCTTAGGTTGTTTTTTTACACATTCTGTCTGTATATAATATCCTCCAATATTCTCTAGGGTTGAAATTTGGAATTTGCAAGTATTTCAATGAGTGTCCTATTAAGGGTTAATCGTGGCGGCCAAAATCGTGATCACGATTAAAATTTGATTAATTGTGCAGCCCTAGCGTCTATCTTCTGGGCTGAATCAGTCAATCCTCCAGTTTTGAGGTGTTTTCAGTTCAGAATGAATCCTGTTGCACCTGTCGGAGACTTGGTGAGGGAATTGGTGTGAGGTTTATATTTCTGCTCTCAGCTGCAGCAGACTGGGGAGCCTCAAACTAAACAACAAGTTTAATTAATAATGAGTGCCGAGGTTGGAGGAGGCTGACTCTGGAGCTGCCGGGGCCTCTGTCAGGTCAGGATTGAACCCCTGTGAATATTATACTCCTCGAAGTATCTGTCTCTCCTACTGTCTGTTTTGGGAAAAGCAGATCCATTTTAAAGGGGATATTTTCTCGCTTTCCTCTGGTGGCATCTGTCCATTCAGATAGTTTTGTTTTTGTTTCCCAGGTTAAGAGATAAATATCTACACTGGAAAAAAAGGTGTTTAGTCTAAAAACAAGATAAAACAGTAAATCTGAGGGAAATGATCTTGCTGCATGGACAGATAATTTTGCTTGACAAGATTTATTAAATTAAGATGATTAAATCTAGAAATAAGAATGTTGTATTCTTAAAATAAGAAATTAACCCTTAAAACAAGATAAATGATCTAACACTTCTAAATCTAAAGTTTTTTTTATCTTGGTAAGAAACTAATAATCATCAGGTCACTCTGCTCGGGCCAGTTCATCACTGCTGGCAGCTTTAATTTATCTTGTTTAATTTCTTATTTTAAGCGTGCTTATGTCTAGATTAAATAATCTTAATTTAAGAAATATTCTGTGTGTGAGACATCTCAAAACAAAGACATAGACGATGGTAAACACCACAAAGAGTAAATCATAAAATATGTCTTTGTCATGAAGGAGAGAAGACCTTTTTAAAAACTCACGTTGCTCTTAAGAATTCAGTTGTTGCAACATTTATTTTTATTTGGATATTTCGTAATTTAATGGTGCAATTTAAAACTTTGCTCTTATGATTTCACCTCTAGTGTCAACAAGCATTACTTGACATTTTAGCATATAAATTGCACTTTATTAAAACATTTCTTTTCACCGCACGCATACGATTTAGGTCCTAAAGGCCACATTATTGAATTTCCCACTGAGCTGAATAGTTAATAAATGCCACAGAAACAGAAAGGGAAATCCTGTTTGAGTTGGAAAAAAAATGAAAGTGTGATTTGGAGTCTGTGGCCTTTCCAGCATATTTGCAAACATCGCTCCGCTACATACGGGGTGGGAACTTCACACCAGCCAGCAGCCAAATACAATTTACTTGCCACCGATGCAAGAACAATGTATTGTATGTGGTAAGTTTATCAGACCTCCTCGTCTCTCTGGCAGCTGGTCAGGACGCGTTCTGGGGCTCAAATTGGGTCCCAACGTTCTCTCAGGCTGCTTTACTTTGGGATTTAGCCTCTAAAACCTTTATGATCTGCAACTATAAACTCTGGCTTCTCACTTCTACGTGACAATGTTCTAAGATTGTATTAAAGGAACCTGCTGTGAAAATATTATCAGATTTAATCTATCTATAAAAGCAAGAAGCGTCTGTGTGTGTGTGTTTCACACGCACAGTTCAGATCACCCAAAAATGAAATAAAATGACCAAAAAAAAGACACAAAATGACCAAAGAAAAGACACAAAATGACCAAAAAGACACAAATTGACCACAAAATGCTAAAAAAAAAGACACAAAATGACAGAAAAAGACACAAAATGACCACAAAATGAGAAAAAAATGACACAAATGACCCAAAAGACACAAAATGACCAAAATGACACAAATTGACCACAAAATGATAAAAAAAGACACAAAATTACCAAAAAAAGACAAAATTACCAAAAAAAGACAAAAAACAACCAAAAAGACACAAAATGACCGAAAAAGACACAAAATGATAAAAAAAAAAAAAAAGCCACAAATGACCAAAAAATGACACAAAATGACCAAAAAAGACACAAAATGACCAAAAGAAAGACACAAAATGACCAAAAAAAGACATGAAATCACCAAAAAGACTAAAACACATGAATACTTTAACACAGTGGAGACAGAGCTGACTTCCAAAATGATTTGGCGACCCCCAGAAATCATCTCGCGACCCCAATTGGGGTCGGGACCCCAAGGTTGAGAATAGCAAATACCAATCATGAGTATAGTAAATATTATGAGGTATATAAAGGGCAAATAGGCTCAGACCCCAGAGGGTAAAGTACACTTGTTGTGGGTTGTTTCCATCATTACTCTGCATAATTCATCCTCATCCAAACAATGTGCAATAAAGAAAAGAAGAAGATTCCAACAGCATGACATTAGTTTCATGTTTCCTCCGTTTCAGCACCACGGACATTTCACTCTGATTCTGTTAACATAAGACTAGGGTCGTCAAAAGTATTGATACTTTTTTGAGCAAGTACTAAAACGTATCCAGATACGATACTCATTTTTAAAAGTATCGAGTATCTGAAGCTTGTTATCATCGTTGCAGTTTCTTTTTCTGATTTTGATATACCAAGTCCTTTTTTTTCGATATATTAAGTCATATTTTGGACATACTTAGTCGTTTTTTTGACATATTAAGCCATTATCTTGAGATATTAAGTAATTTTGAGATACTAAGTCATTATTTTTGAGATACTTAGACAGCGCTTAATTCATAGTAATTGGCTTTTCAGACAGTGATATTCTCTGTTTACATTCATACTAAGTCTACTGTAAAAATCAATGAAATGCAGGATTTTACTGTAATTTACTATGTGGTTTTATCACAGTAACATACTGTAAATACAGTAGGTAACAGTAGAGGAAGTGTAAAACCCTGCTGCCAGTATTTTACTGATCATTTACAAGACAAATGTTTACAGTATCATGTTTCCTCGGTTTCAGCACCACGGACAGCGTCAGACCTGCTGATGAGAAGAGAAACCTCTCTTCTCATTTCACTCTGATTCTGTTAACATAAGACTCAGCATGTCAGACAGTCTCAATGTTATTATAGGCAATTTACATTTTTGACAGGCGACAACTACGGACAAATTTGCTGTGCTGTTGAAAAGATGGATGGATAGCTTGACTTAGTCCCGTGGGAAGGAGAAGCAAATAAAGAGACTGTCAGTCATCTTTACTACAGAGTACATAAAAATATGTCATTCACAAGTGCTCTTCATGGTGAGGCTTTACTCTTAAAAATGATGTTGCGTTTACAGAAAAAACATGGCAGCTGTGGTTACCAGAATAATTCTGCAAAAAATACAGTACTAATTTAAACAAGTTTACAGAAATGACAGGAAAAAAATTACTTAAAAAAAGAGACAAAATTACTAAAAAAAGACAAAATGACAGAGAAAAACGAAATTATTTTTAAAAAAGACACAAAATGACCAAAAAAAGATAAAAAATTACTAAAAAAAAAAGACAAAAAAGGCAGAAAAAAACTAAATTACTTAAAAAAAAAATTACAAAAAAGACACAAAATGACAGAAAAAACTGAAGTACTTAAAAAAGACACAAAATTGCTAAAAAAAATAAAATAAACAAAATTACAAAAAAGAAGAAATTACTAAAAAAAGGCACAAAATTACTAAAAAAGGGACACAAAATGACAGAAAAAAACTAAATTACTTAAAAAAGACACAAAATGACCAAAAAAAGATACAAAATTACAAAAAAGACACAAAATTACTAAAAAAAAAGATACAAAATGACAGAAAAAAAACTACATTACTTAAAAAAGACACAAAATGACCAAAAAAAGACACAAAATTACTAAAAAAAAGACACAAAATGACAGAAAAAAACTAAATTACTTAAGACACAAAATTACTAAAAAAAGACACAAAATGACAGAAAAAAACCAAATTACTTAAAAAAAGACACAAAATTACAAAAAAGACACAAAATGACAGAAAAAAAACTAAATTACTTAAAAAAGACACAAAATGACAAATAAAAAGATACAAAATTACTAAAAAAAAAAAGACAAAAAAGGCAGGAAAAAACTAAATTACTTAAAAAAGACACAAAATGACAAAAAAAGACACAAAATGACTGAAAAAACACTAAATTACTTTAAAAAAAGACACAAATACACAAACAGAAGCTTGACGAGTCAAACAACAGAGCGTCATCTTTCCCAAAGAGACATGTGACTTTGATATTTTTAAGAGCAAATTTAGAGGAAATTGGACTTCTCTTTACTACCACACCTCCCATCATTCCCTCTCATTGACGGAAATGGTCAGTTTTCGGCAAACACAGTCAATGCAATTAAACTTGCTCGCCTTCTTCCTTCCCTCACCCTCACACAGAGAAATCCATTCCTATTAGGGGATTAATCAATGCTAATACAAGAGGTGTAATTTATCTTTTAAGCTGCCCATGTGGCAAATCACTTGTGGATGAAACCTACACTGTAAAAAATGTCCCGTTGTTTTTAAAGAAAAAAACTGTCAGCTGTGGTTACCAGAATATTTCCGTAAAAAACACAGTACAAATGTAAACAACTTTACAGAACAACTTGTACATTTTACGTCCTAAAACTGTAGTAATTTAAAAAAAAATACATTTTAAAGTTGTAGATTATAGCGTCCTTTACTGCTAATTTAACAGGATGATGCTGCTTTTATACTAATTATTTATGCAAAATTTACATGCAGATTTTGCTTATTGTGCATTGAATACCAGTAAAATTAAAAAAAAACAGTAAAATAAAAAGTTGTTCTCGTTTAAGTTGTTAACATTTGTACTGTAATTTTTCAGTAAAACCCACAAAAGTCTCTTTTGGAAAGATGACACTCTGTTGTTTGACTCGTCGAGCTTCTGTTTGTGTCTTTTTTAAAGTAATTTAGTGTTTTTGTCAGTCATTTTGTGTCTTTTTTTGTCATTTTGTGTCTTTTTTTTTAGTAATTTTGTGTCTTTTTTTGTCATTTTGTGTCTTTTTTAAGTAATTCAGATTTTTCTGTCATTTTGCGTCTTTTTTTAAGTAATTTAGTTTTTTTCTGCCTTTTTTTTAGTAATTTTGTATCTTTTTTTGGTCATTTTGTGTCTTTTTTAAGTAATTTAGTTTTTTCTGTCATTTTGTGTCTTTTTTTTCATTAATTTTGTGTCTTTTTTAAGTAATTTATTTTTTTAGTAATTTTGTGTCTTTTTTCAGTCATTTTGTGTCTTTTTTTGTCATTTTGTCATTTTGTGTCTTTTTTAAGTAATTTATTTTTTTTTCTGCCTTTTTCGTCTTTTTTTTAGTAATTTTGTATCTTTTTTTTGGTCATTTTGTGTCTTTTTTAAGTAATTTAGTTTTTTCAGTCATTTTGTGTCTTTTTTTTAGTAATTTAGTTTTTTTCTGCCTTTTTTTAGTAATTTTGTATCTTTTTTGGTCATTTGTGTCTTTTTTCAGTAATTTAGGGTTTTTTTCTGTCATTTTGTCTTTTTTTTAATAGTAATTCATTTTTTTTCCTGTCATTTCTGTAAAGTTGTTTACATTTGTACTGTATTTTTTGCAGAATTATTCTGGTAACCACAGCTGACAGTTTTTTTCTGTAAAAGCAACTACATTTTTTTTACAGTGTACAAGAGAATTTAAACACATGTAGCAGAACACTGCAGAAGAATTAAATGCAAGAACACAAATAATTGTTTGTCTTTACATTTAACTTTACGCTGACACTGAAGAAGTCTCCCTCCCACAGAAAGAGATAAATCACCGCCTGAATGCTAAAGACAGAAACTCTGGAATAAACCTTAAAATAATCAGTTTGAATATGAATAACGTGCAGTTCTGGGAAACTTGAACATGTTACAGCAAAAATAATTAAGTGATTATGTGCAAATGTCATTCTATTTCATGCAATGTCTCATTAACATCTAACCTCTTCGCATTATGTATTCATTTTAAATAAGTGTAGAGTATAACCGCAGATATTAGAGTTACATCACAAGTCTTCCAGGTCGCCAAGTCACCAGAATAGACCAACAGACACCCTCAAGGCATTGCTGAGACATCCTGAGACATAAGGTCACAGTAGAGTAACCCTGACCTTTGACCTTTAACCTCCAAAATCCTCTAAAATCTAACCAGTCCATCCTTGAGTTGAAGTGGACATTTGGCCCACATATGAAGTTATTCTCTCAAGGTATTCCTGAGATATTATATTCACAAGTATGGGAAGAACGGACCGACTGAAAACAGAATGCTTACGGCCATGGCGGCATAAAAACGATGTGGTCGAGGTCAGAGGAACATATGGTGAACAAAAGAACTGATCATAGATTACAGGAAGAAACAGGACACACACACACACCACTACACATCAACGGAGAGAGGGTGGAGAGAGTGTCCAGCTTCAAATTCTTGGGCATAAACATCTCAGAAAACCTATAATGGGAACATGGTCTCACAGGAATCCGTGAAATAGCCACGGATTTGCTTAACTTAAAATCCATGGAATAGCCACGGAATCACTCAAATTTCCGTGAAACTGACACGGATTTCGCTACAATGCAAGTTAATGACAGTCATATCCCGTGGCTATTCCATGGATATTCCAAGTCACGTGACTTTCAAGGTCCAGGCGGTCAGAACAAAAAACATGGCGGACAGTTCTCTCATTTTTAGTGAAAAAAATCAATATTTTGACGGATTTTGATCACATTTCTAGCGAGAAATATATGTTTTATTTTCTAAATATTCACTCAGTGAATGTACATAATCACTTTGTATGTTGGAATAGCCACGGGATATGACTGTCATTAACTTGCATTGTAGCCAAATCCGTGTCAGTTTCACGGAAATTTGAGTGATTCCGTGGCTATTCCACGGATTTTGAGTTAAGCGAATCCGTGGCTATTTCACGGATTCCTGTGAGACCATGTTGGATAATGGACAACAAACACCACAGCATGTATGGTATGGTAGCAGTTCTGCTGCAGACAGGAAGTCACTGCAGAGGACTATCAAAACCGCACAAAACACCATCAAATAACAGCTACCTACCATGGACACCATCTTCAACTCCTGATGCTGATGTGAGGAATTAGTCTTCACATTCACTCTGTTTAAACTCATCCCGAGCCAGAGGAGATTTAACAAGTGAAATGAATAATGTGGAGCTTTAAATTGTTGCAAAAACAAAAAGTAGAACAACAACAAGATTTATTTCATCCAGGATTCTGGACGACGTTTCCCCAGAGTCCACATGGTGCTACAGCAGAGCTATTAGCACAATTAAAGACCCAGAAACAGGACTTCTGACCTGCTGAGGAACAATGAAGAACGGAGCAGCAGACAGAAATAAACGGCAGGAATCCACCGGAAGCTGAACTCCATCCTGAGCTTTTTATTACAAACCCACAAGCTTTCTCCTTCTGTCACACAGCCAATAATCATCAAACACAAACTTAATGCAAATGAAAAGTGCATCTGCTGAGATTACCTACACGGCCCGCCACTTTGGCATCTGGAACCAACAATTATAGACAAGACTAATTCTCCTCTGGAAGTAATATGATGGATATTAAGATCCATGGAGGCAGCGCAGCTGTTAAACAGCAACCAGCAGCTTCTAACATGCAAAATCTTCAAAACTTTGAATTAAACCAGGAGCAGAGAACACAAACATAATCACACTTTGTAAACTGAAAACACACTGCACTGTAGCTGTGAGTTAACCCATTTAAGGCGGGAAAGCATTACCTCATTTCTACCATTAAAACCTGTTGGAGCGCTGTTGTGTTATTCTACCATTAAAGCCGGGAAAGAGGATACGTGGTTTTGTAGTATTTGTAGTTTTTTCCACCTATTTTCCGTCTCTTGGCCAATGAAATGCATCAGAATACATGTGGGAGTGTCGCAATGCATCATGGGACTTTTCCAGAACTGAAATCATCACCAAAAAAAAGACACAACATGACCAAAAAAAGACACAAAAAGACACAAAATGACGAAAAAAAGACACAACATGACTTATAAAAGACACAAAAAGACACAAAATGACTAAAAAAAGACACAACATGACTAAAAAAAGACACATGTCTAAAAAAAAGACACAAAATGGCTTAAAAAAAGACACAAAAATGTCCAAAAAAAAGACACAAAATGACTAGTAAAAGACACAAAAAGACACAAAATGACACAAAATTACTAAAAAAAGACACAAAATTACTAAAAAAAGACACAAAAATTACTAAAAAAAGACACAAAATTACAAAAAAAGACACAAAATTACTAAAAGAAACAAGTTTATGAGATTAAAGTGGTGAATCTGCGAGAAAAAAGTTGCTTTTTTTCACCTTTTTCTTGTAAATCTTTTTTCTTGTAGATTTGCCACTTTAATCTAGTAAATTTGCAACTTTTTTCTCGAAATACTATTTTATTTATTACTCAATTTTTACTCATTTTAGATATCTGCTGAAGTTACCAAATATAGTTCTTCGCCTGATAAAGGGTTAAAGCTTTGCACAGTTTCAGTACCTTGTGTAAAACACAGCAGTAATCTGGCCAGACTTAGAATTAAAAGGCTCCGGCTGGCAAACATGCAGGCAAGTCTTGGCAAAAAGAGCGTAACTTTAATATAATCTATTCCTGCCAACTGTTAACCAATCAGAGTGTGAGCTTGTGGTCATGTGACAGCAGCTCACATCACTTTATCTGGATGAATAGATGGTAAAAGTGAGTGAACAGAGAGAAGAAATACAACCACTACACCCAGAAAAAAGCAGCTCCAGCTCTGCTGCCCTCAAATTTGGTATAAATTTATATAAAATAAAGTATTTTCTTCATCTTTAACCCTTTGATACATATAAACACCTTCTAATGCACAACATGGGTCAAAAATGACCCACATTCATTTCCTATGTTATTTCATGCTGGCTGTGTGTTTTAATATATTTTTTTATGATTACAACAGATCATTATACCCATTTTTCTTTCATACTCTATGAAGAAAAGTAGTGTTTGTATTATTACAACGATTTTACAACATTTTACAAGAATTTTACATCTTTTTTTGGTAATTTTACATATTTTGGGGGGCAATTTTACATATTTTTTGGGGGTAATTCTAGATTTTTTGGGTAATTTTACATCTTTTTGGGGGTAATTGAAAATATTTTTGGTGATTTTACATATATTTCTTTGTTTCTTACCCTGTGTTTATTTTGAAATTGCTGTGTATTTGATTTTGTTTGTGTTATTCTTTCTTAACCCCCTGGCAAATACTGCACATATTGTAAATTGTTATTGTGAATAAAAAATAAATAAATAAATAAAATAATATATATATATATATGTATGCATATATATATATGTCCAAATCAGACCGTTGTAAGTGCAATTACTGCAGTCTGCTTTGGTTTTAAGTTGGATTTTATGGTTTTTATATCATTATTTCTCTGAAATAAAGCAAAATTGAAATCTAAAACTTTGTCACAAGATAAAACAGACATCAAGGAGTTCATTTTTAGTTATAACTTAATTTCGACCAAAAATGTAGCTACTGCAGTTAGACTTTGTAGGGCAGCATAGATGAGTGTCATGTTTACATGTTTACAAACATCGTTTCCAAACATGTAAACATGACACTGATCAATACTCGATACATTGCTGATGTAGCAGCAGAAAGTTAGCAAGCTGAAAAAATAAAGTTATTCTCCTGATTTCATGATATTTGAAGCATTTATCGCTTCTTACCGCATGTTCCGCGTCCTTCCTCTCTCCTCCTCATCATCACACAAACATTCAGTTAGTTTAGCGCATTTTACAGCGTCTGTTTGTTGTGTTTGTTGTTTGTTTTTCTCTTAATTTCTCCGCGAATTCTCTGCGTTTCTTTCGCATTTTTAGTTTCCGGCTGTGCCGTGACTGACTGACTGACTGATTGATTGATTGATTGATTGACAGCCGATGGGCCCAAGGAGGAGGCTTAAAGCCCTCCCTCTACCTCAGGGATGGGCAACTGGTGGTCCGGGGGCCACATACGGCCCGCACCCTCACCTGAAGTGGCCCTCAGTACAACTACATGCATTTGAGCATGAAATCTTAAAAGTGCAGTGTAAAAATGCACAAAATTACTTCTTGCAATTAATGTTGGTCTGCTGTTCTTGCACTGATAAAAAAAGAAATCACAGTAAGTGGTTATTTTTTAATTGCTTCAAACCTTTTGTATTCCTATTTATACTGTAATACATGCATTAGAGCATGAAATATGTTAAGTTACTCCACTGTAAACAAATAGACTCAAAATAAACAAATAGACTCAAAATGAACAAAAAAAACAAAAAATGAATAAAAAAAAGACACAAAATTACCCAAAAAGACACAAAATTACAAAAAAAAAAGAGACAAAAGTATTTAAAAAAAAGACAAAATCACCAAAAAAAGACAAAAATATACCAAAAAAGTATTTAAAGTCTTTAGAGCAGGGGTCTCAAACTCAAATTACCTGGGGGCAGGATCAAAATGACAAAAAAAAAAGACACAAAATTACAAAAGAAGACACAAAATTACCAAAAAAGACACACAATTATTTTAAAATGACACAAAATGACCCAAAAAAGACACAAAATGACAGAAAAAAAAACTAAATTACTTAAAAATGAAACAAAATTACAAAAATAAAAGACACAAAATTATATAAAAAAAACACAAAATTACCAAAAAAAGTAATAAAAGGGACCTTCCACACACAACACGGTAAAGTGCCATTCATATAAAACTCACATTAGGGCTACTGATGTAAAAACATCAAAACAAAACAAATTTAAGTCACACACTTGATGAGAAATGTTCTAAATTTAGGACAAGCAGCAAAGTTCAGAGTCTAATAATGGTGTCAAGTCTTTAGAGCAGGGGTCTCAAACTCAAATTACCTGGGGGCAGGATCAAAATGACAAAAAAAAGACACAAAATTACAAAAAAGACACAAAATTACCATAAAATACACAGAATTACCAAAAAAGACACAAAATTATTTTAAAATGACAAAAAATGACCCAAAAAAGAGACAAAATGACTGAAAAAAAACTTAATCACTTAAAAAAAGAAACAAAATTACCAAAATAAAAGACACAAAATTCTATCAAAAAAACATAAAAATGCCAAAAAAAGACACAAAATTACCAAAAAAAGTAATTAAAGGGACCTTCCACACACAATTGATTATGGTTATTGATAACCATATGGGTTATTGATGTAAAAACATCAAAACAACAAATTTAAGTCACACACTTGATGAGAAATGTTGTAAATCTAGGACGAGCAGCAAAGTTCAGAGTCTAATAATGGTGTCAAGTCTTTAGAGGCTTTATTTAGACAAGAACATCAGTCACACTTGTCTTGTTTTTCATGAATAAATCAAATTTAAAGATATTCAGTATCAGCAGTGTTGGCAGCTCCGGTAGGAAAAAGATCAGTATCACCAACATCTTTCACAAACCTGTTATTAGTGAATCAGTTTCCTCTCCGAGCCTCTTCCTGTTCCTGTTCATCTGCCCACACAATCTCCTCTACCTGACTCACTGCAATGTGAAGCAATAGTAACGTTTCTTTGTCTTCAGAGCCCCGAAGGGTCAAACTAAATGCTAAATGCCACGTTTATTCAGGCCACTGAATGAGTGTGTGTGTGTGTGTGTGTGTGTTCGTTTGTCTTCATATAGTTGTGAGGACCAACCCATGGCAGAATACCAACATTGTGAGGACATTTGTAGTTGTGAGGGCATTTTTTCCAGTCCTCACAAAGAAAATGCTAGGATAGCCTCTAAAGGCCTTAATTAATCATCTGTATGAATTTCAGGGAAGGTCCTAACAGAGAAGGTAAACCCTGAAATGTGTGTGTTGGGCTAGGGGAAGTGGTGGTCCTCACAACTATAAAAGACATGTATGTATGTGTATGTGTGTGTTTGTCTTCATATAGTTGTGAGGACCAACCCATGGCAGAATACCAACATTGTGAGGACATTTGTAGTTGTGAGGACATTTTTGTGTTGGGCTAGGGGAAGTGGTGGTCCTCACAACTACACAAAGACATGTATGTATGTATGTGTGTGTGTGTGTGTGTGTGTGTGTGTGTGTGTGTGTGTGTGTGTGTGTGTGTGTGTGTGTGTGTATGTGTGTGTGTTCTTGTACTTCCTACATAATGAGGACCGGAACACGTTTTTAACCAACAGAGTGAGGACATTTTTGCAAAGTGAGGACATTTCGGCCGGTCCTCACTTCTTTAAAGGCTTTTTTTTTTTAGATTTCAGACTTTGTTTTAAGGGTTAAAGGTTACATGATAATGATTACTAACTGAAACTGTATTGTGTGGTTACAAAACTAACTAAAATTATAGTGAAAATGTCCTTCGTTTTCGTCTTTGTCAACTTTTTGTCATACATAATGAAGATGGATCAGACAAAGGAAATAAAGGCAAATTTTACTGTGACCTCTTTTAATCTCCCACCCAACAAATACCCCATTACAAAAAACTACAACTAATAAAAACTAAACTAAAACTAAAGCATTTGAAAAAAATAAATACTTAACTAAAACTAGCAAACTCACTCTAAAAACTCATTAAAACTAACTGGATTTGAAAACAAAAATTCACAACAAAATTAAAACTAAAACTAATGAAAAATCCCAAACTATTATAACCTTGCAAGGGAATTCACTGTTCCAATGAGGGTCCTCACATAGATAGAAGTACAAGAATGTGTGTGTGTGTGTGTGTGTGTGTGTGTGTGTGTGTGTGTGTGTGTGTGTGTGTGTGTGTGTGTGTGTGTGTGTGTGTGTGTGTGCTGTGTGTGTGCAGGTGATGCACTGCAAAAAAGGTGTTTAGTCTACAGATCAAACAGTAAATCTGAGGGAAATGATCTTGCTGCATGGACAGATAATTTACCTTGACAAGATTTATTAAATTAAGATTATTAAATCTAGAACTAAGCATGTTGAACGCTTAAAAAATAAGAAATTAACTCTTAGAACAAGTTAAATTAAAGCTGCCAGCAGCGATGAACTGGCCCGAGCAGACTGACCTGAAGATTATTTGTTTCTTACCAAGATAGAAAAAAATAACTTTTTGTCTTTTCTTGGTCATTTTACTTTTTTTTTGTCTTTTTTTTGTCTTTTTGTGTCTTTCTTGTGTCTTTTTTTGTCTTTTTTGTGTCTTTTTTGTCTTTTTTAGTCGTTTTTGAGTCTTTTTTGGTCTTTTTGTGTCTTCTTTGTGTCTTTTTTGGTCATTTGTGTCTTTTTTGTGTCTTTTCTTGGTCATTTTACGTCTTTTTTGTCTTTTTTGTGTCTTTTGGTGTCTTTTGGTGTCTTTTTTAGTCGTTTTTATGTCTTCTTTGTGTCTTTTTTGGTAATTTTTGTGTTTTTTGTGTCTTTTCTTGGTCATTTTTACGTTTTTTTTGTCCTTTTTTTGTCTTTTTGTGTCTTTTTCGTCTTTTTTGTGTCTTTCTTGTGTCTTTTTTGGTCTTTTTCTGTGTCTTTTTCTGTGTTTTTGTGTCTTCTTTGTGTCTTTTTTGGTCATTTTTGGTCATTTTTGTCTATTTTGTGTCTTTTTTTGGTCATTTTACGTCTGTTTTGTGTGTGTGTGTGTGTGTGTGTGTGTCTGTGTGTGTGTGTGTGTGTGTGTGTGTGCAGGTAAATGGCCTGGTTAAACCTCCACTGAGACAGTGCGGGAAGCCTTCTGCGTGGTTCTCTAACTGTGTTAGTTTGTCTTATTTAGCGTCAGGACTAGAACCGGCCCCAGCTGTTGGTTCTCTCTGCCAGACTCAACAGATTGGATTCCTGCAGTTCGAGCCCGGCCACGGACCGGCAGGGCTCCCCTTCTGCTCGCCACTACAGCAGCTCCGTAAATCATCCGTGGTCAGCTGCCTGGCTCACGGGCCGGGGTAATCTCTCCTGCTCAGGATCCTTATGAAAAGTGACTTGTTATCCACTTGGCCTGAGGGGCATTTAGAGGACCTGCAGACCTGGAAACCTGCCCTCAGGGGACAGGAGGAGCTGCAGCCCAAGTCCCACCAATATAAGTTCCTCAATAGTGTTTAAAGCATGGGTCTCAAACTGGCGGCCCGCGGGCCACTTACAGCCCTAATGACGATATTTTGTGGCCCCCACCTTGATATGAAAGTTTAATGTGAGTTTTATATGAATGGCACTTTACCGTGTTGTGTGTGGAAGGTCCCTTTAATTACTGTTTTGGTCATTTTAAATAATTTTGTGTCTCTTTTGCTAATTTTGTGTCTTTTTTTGGTTATTTTGTGTCTTTTTTAAAAAAGATTGTGTCTTTTTTTGTAATTTTGTGTCTTTTTTGGTCATTTTGTGTCTTTTTTGGTCATTTTGTGTCTTTTTTGGTCATTTTGTGTCTTTTTTAAATAATTTTGTGTCTTTTTTGGTAATTCTGTGTATTTTTTGGTCATTTTGTGTCTTTTTGTGTTTTTCTTTGAGTATTTTGGTGTTTCTATCCATCCATCCAACCATCCATCCATCTAAAAGTCGAAAGCTACTTAGTTTGTCCGAGTCGCCTTGCTGTATTGTTTTGTGTGACGTAAACAGCAGCAGACGAAGGACCCCGAGCCGATCTGGTACCTACATCGGCAAATGCCTAAAAAAACCACAACCAAACCACAACACTAAACACTCACAAATGTCTAAAATATTATTGCATGCTGTAACTTAAAGATTCCCCTTCAGTGGAACGAGGTGTCACACAGCCATATAATGTGTTTCCACTAATATTGCATAAACACACTTATTTATACTTTCTTTCTTCTCTGTTTCTGGTTGTTGGTTAAGACTTGTCAACAATATGTCTATTCACTGAGTTCCATCAAAGACAAATTTCTGTCATATTTTCTCCAAACAGCCGTTCGATATTGTCTCATTACGTTTGTAATCTGATTCATCACTCTGCAGCAGCTTCTGTTGAGCTCTGACAACCTGGTATTTGTCTGCTTTTCATAATGACTTTACCTTCGTCTTCTCTGGAAAGAGATGTTGTTATTATCCCCCCCGAGAGCATCCGTCATATGAGGAGAGCACCTCGCTGACAGCTTGATATCTGATATTTAATTAAAGGCCAACATTGATTGGAGCCCTGCTCCCTCCTATTTCTCTGTTAGCTGCTCCTGACCCTGACCTTCAATCAGACTCACTGACGTTCCTCCACCACTTCTTTTCTTTCCAGTCTCAAGCAAACCCTGCAGCAGCTGTTTTCTCTGATTTGTGCATATCCAACCAAAGAACAGGGGGGCGGGACTAATTAGAGAAACCAGCTGCTGTTGAGATCAGTTTAGATGAAAAACTGCAGACTCTTGAACTCTGTCGGCCAGAACCAGCTCTAGCCCATTTGGTGCCCTAGGCAAGATTTATTCATGTTGAACAGCTCCGCTTGCTGTTTCACGGAGGCTGGAACTCCGGTTTTTGTTTGCCCGTGGTGCCAACCAGGCTATATAATACACCTCTCTTTCTATATAATTATTTACTTACAAGTCAATTCGCAAAGAAGCACAGCTGGAGACCGCTAACCAAGTTAGAAACAAGAGAGACAATGGAAGTGCAAACCGCGCTAAAAAAATGTGCTTAACTGTGTTAAGCTAGCGTTGCTTTATTTCAACCTAGCTAGCAAGCTAATACAAATGAAACGTCTTCACATAAAACGGCATTTAAAAAAAGATTGGGACTTCTCCTCCTCCTCTTTCCTTCTCTTTTGATACTGCGCACCGGAGAGCTTTGACGGCCATTTCATCTTGCAAGATATATCAAAACCTAAAGTGTCTGTCACTTGACGTGACCTGACCTTTGTGACAGCGATCTGACTGTCTAAAGGGGGGCAAGACAATGATCACACGTCACGTGACTAAGCACCACAAGTGAGAAAATGTCATTGTTTATCTGTTTCTTTATTTATTTATTTATTATATAAGATATATCAAAACATAACGTGTCTGTCACTTGACGTGACCTGACCTCTGTGACAGCGATCTGACCGTCTAAAGGGGGCAAGGCAATGACCACACGTCACATGACTCAGCACCACGAGTGACAAAATGTCATTGTTTATCTGTTTCTTTCTTTATTTATTATATAAGATATATCAAAACATATCGTGTCTGTCACTTGACGTGACCTGACCTCTGTGACAGCGATCTGACCGTCTAAAGGGGGGCAAGGCAATGACCACACGTCACATGACTTAGCACCACGAGTGACAAAATGTCATTGTTTATCTGTTTCTTTATTTATTTATTATATAAGATATATCAAAACATATCGTGTCTGTCACTTGACGTGACCTGACCTCTGTGACAGCGATCTGACCGTCTAAAGGGGGGCAAGGCAATGACCACAAGTCACGTGACTCAGCACCACAAGTGAGAAAATGTCATCGTTTATCTGTTTCCTTATTTGTCGCGAGGGTGACAATGGGCATCGAAAATTATTGTTGTTTTTTTGTTTTTTTCTCCCTCGAGGGAAGCGGTTCCCAAACTGCTCAATCATGCTCAAATGACCAGAACACACATATAATAAAATAATCACTATCACATCAATGCGCCCTCGCATTTTAATTAATCTGTAACACAGTTTCAATGTAATGCAATAAAGTTATGCGCAAGCTTCCACTTTTAAGAGGAAAGAGGATGATGACAGGCTCAGGATCAGAGGCAGAAAGAAGATAAGTTGGGGAAACGTTATCATAACGTCATCATAACACAGATTGGAAAAATGGAAGAAGATAACTTCTACGCATCATTTTAAGATGAAGTGCATTTTGAATAGCCTACATTTATTTATTAATTAAACCTCTGAAGTCCAGGAGATTTTGGTTCAAATTTGTCAACTTCCTATGCATTAATTTCTGTCTCTGTTTAGCATCTTCCAGTCTGTCCTTACATCACATGCATGGCTCCTTTTTCTCCACACAAACTTGGCTATCAGTCAGATTTTTCATTTTATTTTAATTAACAAAGCATAAAGCTGCCAGGAACCGAAAATACAAACAAAAGACACAGGTTTCTATTGAAATGTACCATTTTTTTGTACCATTTATACATAATAAATAATAAAACTACAAAGCAGTCTATTTGCATGTAAATTAATAATAATAATAGTTTTCATTGTAGAAAGAAAATTCCCATTTTAAAAATGGTCTAGAAACATAAATGTCACACTGTGAAAGCTCCTATCATTGAACTTTTACTGGCTTTCTCGGCTTGTCTACATATCATATATAAATAAAGTTATTACTGTAAATAAAACATGTATTTTCAATAAATAGATGGACTCCAGGGGGTTAATATTACAGTTTTTGATTTGACATTTTACAAAGGAATTGTTGATTCAAACATCTTTGTTGTGCGGGGGGAAAAAATGTAATTGTGAAATTATCAGACCGCCATTACATTTTTCATCTCGCGCACCCCCTAGTGGCAGCCCGTGCACCACCAGGGGTCCATGCACCACACTTTGGGAACCCCTGGTTTAGATGAAAACCCTCTTGAACCCTGTCGGTGCAGGATTCTGCACCACTGATGCAGCAAGTGGGTCAGAGGTTGCAGCAGGTCGACTGAAGGTCCAAGCTCCATGTTTTTATCTGTATCAGCTGTTTTACAGATAACCCGCCCCCACCCACGGCCTGCCACTGATCTTCTGCAGCGAACACAAGAGAGAAAGGGACAAACAAACAGGGATATGTCACCAACGATAAAGCCACGCGGCTGGACGAGACAGATGCTCGGGCAGAGGTTTCGGGGCCGAGGTTGGAACACTGTCACATCTTATCTGGGCGTCGCGTCGTGCTGCCAAGTCAGTCAGAGTCAGACTGTCAGTCGGTTCAGGAGAACAACGAAGGCTCTGGATGCAGCCAACCAACCACAGATCAGCCATGTGAAGAGGGAGGGAAGACTCCAAAAACCTGTTTTTACTGTATGTTTATGCAGCTACACTGTAAAATGTATTTATGTTTGAAGAAACTACAGTAAAACACTGTCAAACTGCACCAGAAATAAGGTGTAAAATTGAAATTGTAAAATTTAATATCACTGTAGATGCGTTTGATTACCGTAAATCAAGGAATAGTACAAAACTTTTTAACAATTTAAAATTTAACCCTCTGGAATCTCCAAAAGCTCCAAATAATCCAGACTTGTTGACTCCATCCAGACTAGAAAACAAAGCAGCGTGGAGCCCTACTGTAAATTTCAAATTTCAGTAAGTAAAAAGTCAATCACAAGACTATGGTATAGACCAAAACCCCCCGTCCATCGAGATATTCATGTGATGGAGAGACTTATAAACAAACTGAGACTTCAAGAGTCACAATTTGATGATAAATGGGGAAAAATGGACAAATTACAGAAGACAGGAAGAGGACGCCACCGCTACTACTATTGGACAACAAGGACATGTTGATTAATTGCAAGGTTGACTTATGTATATGTGTTACACCCACCCACTGTAATTGTTAAAAAAAAACTTTAAATAAAAAAATAAACAATTTATAGGAAAAAATACTCTTTAAAACTGCTCACAAGTCATGGTCACACTCTGGTTATATCATCAAGTGCATTTTGTTCCAATAAAGTCAAAGAATTAGTGTTAATAAAAAAGAAGTGAAGGGACAAAGAAGCCTTGTGAAGCATTTGCTATATTCACGGAGCCCAAGAGATGGCGCTCTTTGTTCGACAAAGGGCTGAAAACACACTCAATCACCATTGATGAAGCCTTTTTTTTTAAGCCAAGACCTCCATCTAGTGGGGTCAAAACATGAAGGAAATGCTTCACGAGGCTTCGTTGTCCCATCACTAATATTTAGTAATTGTGAAGGAATTTGGAGTTCTTTTCATAGAAGAGGTCGGTATATCACTCATGTGTGTAGAACAATTAAAAGGACGACATGTAATTCCCAAAAAGGTATTTATTCTAAAAAGCAAGCAAGCAAACACACAATGTTTTAAGCCAAGACCGCCATCTAGTGGGGGCAAAAAATAAAGGAAATGCTTCACGAAGCTTCATTGTCCCAACACTAATATTTAGTAATTGTGAAGGAATTTGGAGTTCTTTTCATAGAAGAGGTTGGTATATCACTCATATGTGTAGAACAATTAAAAGGACGGCATGTAATTCCCAAAAAGGTATTCTTTTTCTAAAATATAAAGGAAATGCTTCACGAGGCTTCGTTGTCCCAACACTACTAAAAAGTTATTTGTAATTATGTTAAAACATTTTAGGGGTCATGGGGAAAAAAACTTGCTACACAAAATGATGTAGGGTTTTTCCAGACCTTTTCTTGTGCACTAATCAATATGTTTACCTCTACAAGTCTATATGAATCCTCAGAAACAACCATTGAAGTAAAAATCACTGGTTTTCCTGTTCAGAAACTGAGTTGAAACTGAGGTTGTAACCACATTCAAGGTTGTGGAGTCAAGAGTGGATTTTGTGTCATTATGGAGTCGTGAGCCAAGAATCTCTTGATCTGACAACCTCAGCATCAACATCTGGGTCTTCATTAATATTCTATATGAGATATTAGTTCTCCGCTGGTCTCTCTGGTCAAGAGCCAGATGTTGCCATCTAGATTCAAACTAACATGGTTCAACACTTGTTTTCACTTTTGTGTTTCAATTCAACCGCCACAAGCTTGAGAATATCCTTCAACCTGTGATGAAATCCTCCTGAAGAAACACAAACACAATATTTAGTTTTTTAGTCATCTGAGTTGCATGAAACTAACATGTCAACTGGATTTGAATGGATATATTTTTAAACTCTATGGAGTTTTGGGCTATTTAGTCAATTGTTTAATCCTTTCCATCCTGCCTGTATTCACCACTTAAAACATGTTTAAATGCCATGTTGGTATATTTTTTTCACCTATATGACCTGATAATAATTGTTTTTTTATTCTGACTTACAGGATTAAAACATTTGGAACCAAAAAGAAACAAAGAAAAACCAACATAAATGTGATCTTGTGATTGTGTGTGATCCTGTCATCAACTCTGGTTTTTATTCTAGTGGGACTCCATTTTATTTGTGTCTTGTGTGTTTACTTAACAATTAAGGTAATTTTGTGTCTTTTTTGGTAATTTTGTGTCTTTTGTTGTGTCTTTTTTAGTTATTTTGTGTCGTTTTTTTTGGTAATTTTGTGTCTTTTTGGTAATTTTGTGTGTTTTTTTAGTCATTTTGTGTCTTTTTGTGTCTTTTTTAAAGTCATTTTTATGTCTTTTTTGGTCATTTTGTGTCTTTGTAAGTAATTTTGTGCCTTTTGTGTGTCTTTTCTGGTCATTTGTGTCTTTTGTTGTGTCTTTTTTAGTTATTTTGTGTCTTTTATTGGTCATTTTGTGTCTATTTTAGTCCTTTAGTCCAACATAAAATGTGATTTTGAATCTTTTTTTCACTTTTCAAAACACTATCATGCTCAATAAAGAATTTTAAATGTTTGCAAATGTGAACAAAGGTGTCAAATCTAACATATAAGAGGGTTCCATCCAGTTCTATCATTTGATACTAAATCTATTTGAGCTTGTCTCCAGTTTTACTTGGTATATCATCATCAAACTGAAACTGGCCTCATGGAGTTTACAGCCAGAACTTTAGAGGTAAATTTACAGTAGGGCTCCACGCTGCTTTGTTTAAATGCAGCATGTTAAACCCCTCAGAGTCCCACACAGACCCTCGTACTGTACAGAGTCTGAGTGGCTCCATGCTCGAGCCTGTCTCATTATTTGGCATCTCTGTATTTGTTGTATTTACTGTTCTGTGTTCTGATAATCCTGTATCACTGTTCTCCCTTGTTTCCATGTGTGAAAATAAACACAGATTTTCTCTGGAGGGACAGTAAAGTATCCATCCATCTGTCCGTCCGTACAGCTCTACAGTTCCAGAATTATCCTCGGCTGTAGCTGAAATATAATTGCAAAATAATGATCTTCCTCAGTAACCAGTATCTTTTTCCCAAAAAAATGTATCAAGAATTCTATTTAGGTTGTTATATTTTATTTTTCTCTTATTGCTTACTGCTGCTCTGCATGCCTGCATGCATTCAAATAATGATAACTAGAATTAAGCAAATACATGCTTGAAACAAGTCAAATTATCTGCCAGTGCAGTAAGTAAATGTTTCTTTGTAAGAATTCTTTAAGTAAAAATATCTAGGAACTGGAAAAACAATGATGTCTTAAAATAAGTCCAAAAATACTTATTTCAAGCAATTGTGGCTTGAAAAGCCCGACTGTAGTAACATTAAAATAAGGCAGAAATACTTGAAACTAGCACATTTTTTCTCATTTCAATATCTGAGGGTAGATACTGGTGGTAGAAAATGCTTTTGAAATATCATTCAAACTCCATGCAACTGAAACTCTCAATTGGAGCCAATATTTTAGGTAAAAACTCACCATATTCAACAATTGAATAGATTGAAAAGCATGAAAAAGCTCACAATGTCAATACTAAAAACAAGTCTTTACACAAGACTGAAATCCCTGTGAAGAGGTTATTCACAACATAGCTTCATGTTCTTAAAATAAGCACATGAAGCTATGTTCAGTAGCTAAATTATATTCGAAACAAGATAATTAAGATACTATTGCTAGATAGAAGAAGAAAATACTTGGTAAGCTTCATGTGTTTTGCAGTGAAGGGCTGAAAACACACTCAATCACCATTGCTGAAGCCTTTTTTTGGCGGTCTTGGCTTTAAAAAAAGGCTTCATCAGTGGTGATTGAGTGTGTTTTCAGCCCTTTGTTGAACAAAGAGCGCCATCTCTTGGGCTCCGTAAGTAAAGAAAATGCTTCACGAGGCTTCGTTGTCCCAACACTAATGTATATAAATATATATGCTGCTCTCAATGAATATATGCTGAATATATCTTTAAACACCTTTTTCTAATCAATGCTTCAGGAAGCTTCGTTGTCCCTTCACTAGTGTAGAGCTTTGATGTATTACTGTATTAATGTGTTGCTGTTTCCTTGTTGGTTTCCAGACATTTCACCAAAGTAAAAAAAATAGCCAGCTGGCAAACACTGGCACATTTACAGTGATGTTTATTAGAGTGCATTGTCCTTATAAATTAATAAATGATGAGAAATTAAAGATAATTCGGTTAGGCAGACACCACAAAGGAAAGAGAGAGACTATTTCTCTCACATAGTGGCAGGAAATATCAGCACATTATCAATTCATAGTGTCCAGAGTCATCTCTTGCAATGCTACTGTTTCATTATTAAGTTATGTTCTGAATTATTTCCATTATGGAGATACTAAAAAGCAATATGTCAGTGTGTCTTTTGAAAAATCAAAAGTCTGTAGATTTTACAGTAAAAAACTGCTAAACCATGACAGTAAAAGACTGAAACAAAAATAATCTCTAACAAAAATATACTGTAATATTTAACAGAAAAATCTTTAATCTAATCAGCTTTTATAAAGTATTTTCTTGTCAATTATATGGCAAAACAGCATTTCTTTTGATGGAAAAACGTTTTATTTTTACGTTAAAATATAATCTTTAAAAAAAACAACTTAAATGTAAAATCAACAGTGCTAATATAATTTTACCATAATATTGGAAAAAAGGTGCACCGTATTATTATTCTGGCAACCACAGCTGCCGTTTGTACCGTAAAAACAAAAAAAATTTGGTTTCGTTTTTTACAGTGTACTGTTTCATTATTATGTCTTGTAGCCACCATTGTAACTTTCGCATTTATTTTTTGTAAAAACACATTTTCTCTCTCTTAAATGTATTAAACACCATATCTCTAACAAAAATATAGGCTACTGTAATATTTTATGGTAAAACATTTAATGGTAAAATTTTTAATTTATGCAGCTTTTATAAAGTATTTTCTTGTCAATTATATGGCAAAACAGCATTTCTTTTGATGGAAAAATGTTTTACTTTTACGTTAAAATATAATCTTTAAAAAAAAAAAAATTAAATGTGAAATCAACAGTGCCAATATCATTTTACCGTTATATTTGAAAAAAGGTGCACCATATTCATTACGGTAAAGTTCTGGCAAGCACAGCTGCCGTTTTTTACCGTAAAAACAACATTTTTTAAATTATTTTTTACAGTGTACTGTTTCTTTATTAAGTCTTGTAGCCATCACTGTAACTTTTGCATTTATTTTTTGTAAAAACACATTTTCTCACTCTTAGATAGATATATAGATATACTTTATTTATCCCAAGCTGGGAAATTACAGTAGTAAATGTACTAAACACCATATCTCTAACAAAATTATAGGCTACTGTAATATTTAATGGTAAAATCTTTAATTTATGCAGCATTTATAAAATATGTTCTTGTCAATTATATGGCAGAACAGCATTTCTTTTGATGTAAAAACTTTTTATTTTTTACAGTAAAATATGGAATAAAATGGCAATCTTAAAAGTGAAATCAACAGTGCTAATATCATTTTACCGTAATATTAGAAAAAAGGTGCACCGTATTTATTACGGTAAAGTTCTGGCAACCACAGCTGCTGGTTTTTTACCGTAAAAAAAAACTTTTTTTAAAAATTATTTTTTGCAGTGTACTGTTTCATTATTAAGTCTTGTAGCCATCACTGTAACTTTCGCATTTATTTTTTGTAAAAACACATTTTCTCACTCTTAAATGTACTAAACACTATATCATTTTACCACTTTACCATAATATTAGAAAAAAGGTGCACCGTATTTATTACGGTACAGTTCTGGCAACCACAGCTGCTGGTTTTTACCGTAAAAACAACATTTTTGTATTATTTTTTTACAGTGTACTGTTTCATTATTAAGTCTTGTAGCCACCACAACAAGTTATGTCCTGACTTATTTCCATTATGGAGATAACGCGTCTTTTGGAAAACCATTACAAGTAGGAATTGTATTCTTTTTGTATAATTAGAGGAATGCCTGTGGACCCCCCCTCCACCCACCCACCCTATCCGCTTCCTCCTCCCCCTCTCCGGGCTCAACCATCCAGGCCACCGCAGTGCTGCCACTGGTTTGATGGTCTGAGCCGCAGCAGAGATCTGAAATGTCAAACCCTTGGATCATTTTTGTTTTTACTTCCTCTTATGGCAAACTGGGTGGCTCTCTTCCAAACTGCAGGCGGCTGCTTGCCGCAGCCAATCTTGGACCCTCTGAGTGGAATTAGTGCAAATTGGGGGGGAGTTTATGTGAAAAGTGCGTGTGTGATCTGTGTCTCAGTGAGTCTGCGCTGTTCTCAAACACCCGCTCCGATCCTGCTGTGATTGCGCTGTTTCCCCCCCCCCCCCCCATCAAAAAGTGACTTGACGAATATTACAGGGGAATAAATCATTAAAAAAAAAAAAAGGGAAGACAGCAACAGAAAGTGTTGCTCGCCTTTTCTCAGCTTTTGGTTTCTGACGTTTCAGAGCTGAAACAGTCGGCGTTTGTCCCTTTGTCATCTCTTCCCCTGGCAGAGCTGATTAACATTTCACTCACGTCCAATTCAAAGTTCAGGCTTATGGATGAGGCTAGGCGAGGGAGAGAGGGAAGAGGAGGAGGAGGAGGAGGAAGAGGAAGGGAAGGGAGGGAGGGTGGAGGATGGATGGATGGATGGATGGATGGGTGAAGCAAAACCTTTCAAACTCCCATGTTGGGCCACTTTCTCCTGCCAGCTTCAGGTTTTCTGTGCATATGCATCGATATGAACTCTAGGGAACGAAGGTTGGGTGGATGGATGGATGGATGGATAGATGGAGGGATAGATGGAGATGTGGTGCAACACTTTGCACTTCTACCAGGCTGCGCTGCGTGAGGCTGGATGCAACAGCCTCCTTCTTCACTACAAATGATCCCGGCACGGATCGGAATGATAATCAGGTGTGAGTTCGGCTCCCTTTTTTTTTTTTTTTTTTGCCAGAGAGGAAAGGATTGTTGGAAACCAGTGCATGCACAGAAACTCTGATTTCAAATGCAACTTAAACACCACTAATCTGTCCATATTCCACAAACCCATCAGTGACCTGCTTCTCTGCTCACACTGTGTGTTTTTAAACCGTCTCTGTATGCAACCACCAGCTTGTCTCTCCCTACAGCCGAAGCCCTGCACAGCAAAGCCAAAAAGAAGAAGAAGAAGAAGAAGAAGAAGCCCCGGTTGGTTGTCTTACCAATGTGAATGATGGAGTCGGCGCTCACTGTGTTGCATTGCAATATCCACAGGGAATGAAATAACAATGTCAGCATTTCCATCTCCAGTTTGAGCCAAAAAGGCGCATCCACGGATCCACGTCGCTGATTTATGTGTTTTTCTCCAGTAATGAGCAAATCCAAAATAAGCGTCGGTGCGTAAAAGCGGCAGCAGAGCAGCAGCAGCAGCAGCAGCGGCGGCGGCGGCAGCGGCAGCGGCGGCAGCAGCGGCGGTGGAAGGGAACTGTGTGGAGTGAAATAACCACCGGATAGTAATAGAAAAATCAAATCCCAGAGACCAAACTGTTGGCCGGAGTCGAGAGGAGGAAAAGGGGTAGAAAGGTGAATAAATAGATGCTTCCAAGGGCTCCAGAGAGAGAAACCGACCCGGGCAGAGTGAGGACGGAAGCGGGGACGGATGAGAGAAGACACCGGGGGTTTGTTTCAGAGGTTGAGATCCGCCAGACTAGCAGCTCTGACTCTCTACCTCCGAGTCTGAGACATAACACACTGCAAACTGCGGAGGAGGAGGAGAACGCTCTCTCTCTCTCTCTCTCTCTCTCTCTCTCTCTCTCTCTCTCTCTCTCTCTCTCTCTCTCTCTCTCTCTCTCTCTCTCTCTCTTTTCTCCCCCGACCCACGTGATTGCAGAGCCTCTATCTACGGCGCTGGAAGCCCGACCGGAGAAAAGAGAGACAGGGGATGGAGATGGAGAGAGATGGAGAGAGATGGAGGGATGGATCGGGAGCCGGTGCGCACCGCGGAGGAGACACGGTGAGAGGGAACGAGGCGCAGAGTGAGTCGCGCCCCGGACGGAGAGACATTTTTTGCTCAGTAGGTTTTCTTTTGTGTCTTTTCTTTTTTTTTTTTTTTTTTTTTTGCGGAATGCCTGGGACACCGGAGAGAGGCGGGGGAGGGAGGTCGTCGGTGCCGGTAATTAACTTGCGACAGCCCCGACTTGACTTTAAAGGCGTTGGACGCCCCTCACTCCACCGACTCAACTTGGTTTATTCAGCGCCAAAACGACAAGAGGAGTCGTTATACCGCCGCTGCACCGCCGCGCTGCAATGAAGCTGTCCGCTGTACGCGTTGGATCGGCTCAGTGTGTTGCAGCTACACCGTCTTTTTCTCTCTTGCTCGTGCCCGTGAAAATGTGAGCGTTGAAATGAAAATGTAGCAGAGTGATGTGGCCAACTAATTCCAACAAGGGTGAGTGTGTAAGATGCGCAGAGCTGCAGGAGCCTGAATGGAGATCGAGTCCAGTGTGGCAGCTTGGAGAGGTCGTGGATGATGCGCGGAGCACGGATAGGAGACACCGACTCACCGAGCAGATTCCAACCTAAATCAGCTCAGAATGATTAAACCTCTTACACCGGTAACGTGTTTAGTGCTGATGATGCGCTGTGTACAAGATGAGCAGAGACCCGTGCGTAAAACCTTCCCGCGCTGCATGGAGGGGTTGTTTTCTCCTTAGAAACGGAGAAGGAAAGCGAAGTAGTGAGGGCAAGAACGGGTCGTGGTTTTAGGGCGTTTTGGTGAAGGGAAAGAGAATCAAAGTGGGAGCCGGACTCTTGGGAAAGTAGATTCGGGGAGGCTCGGTGTCCCGCCCGGTACCGGGGGGACCAGAGGAGGGGGGGGGTTCCGGTAGGATGCAGCAACAGACGGCCGCTGCAGGTCTCACGCTCTGATGAAGCCTGTATGGGGAGTGTGTGGGGACCTGTAAGTGGTGAGGTTACACCCGGCGTGTGTGCGTGTGTGTGTGTGTGTGTGTGTTCTAGTACTTCTTCCATACTGAGGACCAGGACACATTTGTATCCAACAGAGTGAGGACATTTCGGCCAGTACTCACTTCTTTATACTATGGTACTATAATAGAAGTGCAAGTGTGTGTGTGTGTGTGCGTGTGTGCGTAAGTGTGTGTGTTCGTTGTAGTATTTCCTTCATAGTGAGGACCGGGACACATTTGTATCCAACAGAGTGAGGACATTTCGGCCGGTCCTCACTTCTTTATACTATAATACTATAATAGAAGTACAAGGATGTGTGTGTGTGTGTGTGTGTGTGTGTGTGTGTGTGTGTGTGTTCTAGTACTTTCTGCATAGTGAGGACCGGGACACATTTGTAGTGAGGACATCTTTGTGAAGTGAGGACATTTCGGCCGGCCCCCACTTCTTTATACTATGGTACTATAATAGAAGTACAAGGAAGTGTGTGTGTGTGTGTGTGTGTGTGTGTGTGTGTGTGTGTGTATGTGTGTGTGTGTGTGTGTGTTCTAGTACTTCCTCCAGAGTGAGGACCAGAACACATTTGTAACCAACAGAATGAGGACATCTTTGTGAAGTGAGGACATTTCGGCCGGTCACCACTTCTTTATACTATGATACTATGATAGAAGTACAAGGGTGTGTGTGTGTGTGTGTGTATGTGTGTTCTAGTACTTCCTTCATAGTGAGGACCGGGACACATTTGTATCCAACAGAGTGAGGACATTTTGGCGGGTCCTCACTTCTTTATACTATGGTACTATAATAGAAGTACAAGGAAGTGTGTGTGTGTGTGTGTGTGTGTGTGTGTGTTCTAGTACTTCCTCCATAGTGAGGACCAGAACACATTTGTAACCAACAGAGTGAGGACATCTTTGTGAAGTGAGGACATTTCGGCCGGTCCCCACTTCTTTATACTATGATACTATGATAGAAGTACAAGGATGTGTGTGTGTGTGTGTGTGTGTGTGTGTGTGTGTGTGTGTGTGTGTTTGCGTGTGTGTGTGTGTGTGTGTGTGTGTGTGTTCTAGTAAATCCTTCATAGTGAGGACCAGAACACATTTGTAACCAACAGAGTGAGGACATTTTGGCGGGTCCTCACTTCTTTATACTATGGTACTATAATAGAAGTACAAGGAAGTGTGTGTGTGTGTGTGTGTGTGTGTGTGTGTTCTAGTACTTCCTCCATAGTGAGGACCAGAACACATTTGTAACCAACAGAATGAGGACATCTTTGTGAAGTGAGGACATTTCGGCCGGTCCTCACTTCTTTATACTATGATACTATGATAGAAGTACAAGGGTGTGTGTGTGTGTGTGTGTGTGTGTGTGTATGTGTGTTCTAGTACTTCCTTCATAGTGAGGACCAGAACACATTTGTAACCAACAGAATGAGGACATCTTTGTGAAGTGAGGACATTTCGGCCGGTCCTCACTTCTTTATACTATGATACTATGATAGAAGTACAAGGGTGTGTGTGTGTGTGTGTGTGTGTGTGTGTATGTGTGTTCTAGTACTTCCTTCATAGTGAGGACCAGAACACATTTGTAACCAACAGAGTGAGGACATTTTGGCCTGTCCTCACTTCTTTATACTATAATACTATGATAGAAGTACAAGGATGTGTGTGTGTGTGTGTGTGTGTGTGTGTGTGTTCTAGTACTTCCTCCATAGTGAGGACCAGGACACATTTGTATCCAACAGAGTGAGGACATTTCGGCCGGCCCCCACTTCTTTATACTATGATACTATGATAGAAGTACAAGGGTGTGTGTGTATGTGTGTGTGTGTGTGTGTGTGTGTTCTAGTACTTCCTTCATAGTGAGGACCGGGACACATTTGTAACCAACAGAGTGAGGACATCTTTGTGATGTGAGGACTTTTCGGCCCTTTTTTATACTACGATACTATGATAGAAGTACAAGGGTGTGTGTGTGTGTGTGTGTGTTCTAGTACTTCCTCCATAGTGAGGACCGGGACACACTGGTAACTAACAGAGTGAGGACATTTTTGTGTAGTGAGGACATTTCGGCCGGTCCCCACTTCTTTATACTATGGTACTATGATAGAAGTACAAGGATGTGTATGTGTGTGTGTGTGTGTGTGTGTGTGTGTGTGTGTGTGTGTGTGTGTGCGTGATGTCACTGACCTTTCCCATCATGTCGTCCCCAGGTGTCCAGGTGTGCTCCTGTAAGGAGAAAGTGACGAGTGGACCAGCAGGATTGTTCCCACTCAGCAGATAGAAGACCAACATGGAGGATTACTACACTTGACCTTACAATTAAAGGATATTTCTTGCGAATGAATGTGACTCAGAAATATCTTTTAATTGTTTGGCCAAGTGTAGTTCGGCGAAAGCCTGGAGATAAACCTTCAAAGAAGTGGTGTAGGTGCAGCCTGCTGGAGGACCCTGGACAGTTTCAGCACCACGCAGGACTGGACAGCTCCACTGGACTCTTCTGTTGGTTACAGACACTTTTCTACTCAGTCAGACAAATGTTAGCCTAATATACACTACAGGCCAAAAGTTTGGAAGCAAGATTACATTTGTACAAAAAAGATCATAGTTTCATTGCTATACTTTGCAACAAAATAGGCATAATTATTATATAAAGAGTCACTTATTAGAACACATTTATACTCTAATTATCAGGTCTTTGGGTTTTAATTGCTTAGACTTTGTGTTTCCTTCTTTCCTTAATGTATACATCTGAACTCTTGTTTCTTTTGTCAGAGATATGAACACAGTTGAGATTTATTGGGATTTTTGTATCCAAACTCTCAAAAGACAAAGAGATAAAGTGAATAATGCAAACTGGGATTTGTTCCTCTCCTGTCTCCTTTCCTGTCTCCTCTCCTGTCTCCTTGTCTCCTCTCCTGTCTCCTTGTTTCCTCTCTCATCTCCTCTCCTGTCTCCTCTCTCGTCTCCTCTCCTTGTCTCCTCTCTCCTGTCTCCTCGTCTCCACTCCTGTCTCCTTGTCTCCTTTCTTGTTTCCTCTCCTGTTTCCTCTCTCTTCTCCTCTCCTTGTCTCCTCTCTCGTCCCCTCTCTCATCTCCTCACCTTGTCTCCTCTCCTTGTCTTCTCTCCTTGTCTCCTGTCTCCTTGTCTCCTCTCCTCATCTCCTCTCCTGTCTCCTCGTCTCCACTCCTGTCTCCTTGTCTCCTCTCTCGTCCCCTCTCTCATCTCCTCACCTTGTCTTCTCTCCTTGTCTCCTGTCACCTTGTCTCCTCTCCTCATCTCCTCTCCTGTCTCCTCGTCTCCACTCCTGTCTCCTTGTCTCCTCTCCTGTCTCCTCCACTGTCTCCTTTCTTGTCTCCTCTCCTGTCTCCTTGTCTCCTCTCTCATCTCCTCTCCTTGTCTCCTCTCTCGTCCCCTCTCTCATCTCCTCTCCTTGTCTTCTCTCCTGTCTTCTTGTCTCCACTCCTGTCTCCTTGTCTCCTCTCCTGTCTCCTCCACTGTCTCCTTGTCTCCTTTCTTGTCTCCTCTCCTGTCTCCTCTCTCGTCTCCTCTCCTTGTCTCCTCTCTCGTCCCCTCTCTCATCTCCTCACCTTGTCTTCTCTCCTTGTCTCCTGTCTCCTTGTCTCCTCTCCTCATCTCCTCTCCTGTCTCCTCGTCTCCACTCCTGTCTCCTTGTCTCCTCTCCTGTTTTCTCCACTGTCTCCTTGTCTCCTTTCTTGTCTCCTCTCCTGTCTCCTCTCTCGTCTTCTCTCCTGTCTCCTTGTCTCCTCTCCTGTCTCCTCTCCTGTCTCATTGTCTCCTCGCTCATCTCCTGTCTCCTTGTCTCCTCTCCTTCCTGTTGAACTGAAGTTGTGACTCTTCCTAGTCTCCTCCACCCTAAAACTAAGCCCTTCTTTTCTTTTGGTAACATTTATTCACCAATGGTCTGATAACATCAATGTTTACCTAAAGGTCAATGGAGGAAAATGGTTCAATTCAATAAAAGTCTGATCATGTAGTAAACACATCCAGAAATACACACAATACACACTGGTTTTTATAAGAAGACATTGTGAACAGAACATTGAAGTTGCTTCCAAACTTTTGGCCTGTAGTGCAGCTAAAGGTATCTGATGAGCCAAAACAATATGTGCAGTAAATATGAGCTTATTAATCGAGTGAAATAATTAACAATAGAGATATTTCACAAAATACTCACACAAATAACTTTTTTCACCACATTCCCAACCTTTTTTTTAATCAAATTAAAAGAAAAAGACTACAGGTAGCTATGGTAAACACTGTCACGTTGATTAGTTACATAAGGACCATTATTTTTTGTATTGTTTTTGTTTTGGTATGTAAATGCATTATCAAATTAACTTTGTGCCAATTTGCATGAATCCACAAAACAGAAATCAGTATTTGGATGACATATTAAGGGTCAAAGGTTTTCACTGAAAAATACTGCCAATAGCCTTTAAAAAAATCAAATTAAGCCATGTTTTCAGGAATACATGTTGTATAAATCAGGTTATGAATGAAATATGAACAAAGCCCTCTCAAAAATCATTCAAAAATATTGATAGGAATCAAACTGGAAAGTTTGGTGAATGTAAGTGCTGCTGAAGTGCAGATTTAAGGCTCAGAGTTTTTATAAAACAACTTTTTTCAAAAAATGCAAAAACATGAAAAAATGTGTAAAATTTTCTTAAATTTTGACTGACACTTCAGGTGAATAGGGTAAACATTTGAACTAATAGATATCGCAATGAAACTTCCCCAGTTGGTTACTTACAATAAGACAATTATCGGTAACGCTTTGTATTAAGGTCCTTGTAATAACCATTAATTAACAAGTAATAAGGCATTGTTCTCGCTTTAGATTCCTTTAGCTACAAAAAGCATAGTTAACTGTTAACAAGTGCATAGTTAACTTATAATAGATGAGCAATAAAGTATATTTTAATATCAATAAGCAAACAAAAGATTAATAAAGGCATGGCAAAGACATAATGGGTGGGTTATAAGTGTTTGTAATGCTATTATGAAGAATTATAAGATACTCATGAGGCTTTTATTAATGTTCTTATTATACATCTCTTATTGCCTGCTATTATATATTATAATGCCATTATTAACACTTATATAGGCTTATAAACACACAGTAATGTTAGTAAGCATCTTGTAAGGACTTACAAGGGCCTTATTACTTGTTAATTAATGGTTATTACAAGGACCTTAATATAAAGCGTTACCCAATTATCTTTTGTATTACAATTTTTTCCTGAAATGTTCTGTTTAAATATGCAAATGTATCATTATCTAATGCTCACTTGGTGAATTTAGGAGAAACCAACAGAGGCAGATAGACGAAGTGTAGAACAATAAAAAAAATCTAAATGTGTATTTTGGCTGTTTTCTTTCTATTGGTCTGAAAATAGCTCTTAATAAGATAGATAGATAGATAGATAGATAGATAGATAGATAGATAGATAGATAGATGGATGGATGGATGGATGGATGGATGGATGGATGGATGGATAGATAGATAGATAGATAGATAGATAGATAGATAGATAGATAGATAGATAGATAGATAGAGTATTGATTGTGATGCAGAATAAATAAAATATAAATATAAAGTATAAATATATTGGTGCCGTGAAACAAATAAGGTGCAGTGAACAGTGTGCATAAAAACACATAAAGTGCAAATTAAGCAGTGCATTAAAGAAAAAAACCAATGTTTTTGTCTGGAACAGTAAGATGAAATTGACATTTTGGAGACAATAGAGGAATTAATTAATTAATTTAATTTAATTTAATTTAATTAGTTAATCTCACATTTTACTGATTTTACAAAGCATAGAATTTATAACTACAACTCCTAAATGACAAAAGAGACTAAACTACATACATTATTTTTTTATATGAAATATTAAAGAGGGGTATTTAAGGAACATTATTATATTGTGCATCTAAAACATGCATACATACAATAGATTATATTAATGTAATGTGTATTATATTCTTTTGTGATGATGACTCTTGATAATCATATTTATTGCACATTATTTTGCAGTACTTGGTGGAACATCACACCTCCTACTGGCAACACGCTGCTACTGCAAGAGGAAAGAAACAAGACAAATGAAATGGAAACTAGTTGAGTTTGAACATGAATCAATCAAACAAATAATAATAATAATAATAATAATAAAAAATAAAATAAAATGTATTTATATAGCACCTTTCAAAAACAAGTTACAAGCTGCTGTACAACGGAAACAAAACACATCAAATACAGTTTACTGACAACAACAAAATAAAACAACAAGAAGAAATTACATTTAAAAAAAAAATGTAAAATGTAAAATTCAAAATCACCAATCACAACAAGGTAATCAAACAACAATAATAAAAGGAAATTAAGAGAAGGCCAATCGATAAAAGTGAGTTTTTAAATGTCTTTCTTTCACATTATTGCACTGCAGCATAAACACCAGCATTATGTTGGGTAATAGGTTCATTTAAACCCACTTATTAGTGTTAAAAACAAGTATTAAAGACACTCAATAAAAGGTTTATAGCACCGTAATGTAGTTTTAAGTGGATATAGGAACTTTGTAACTATACACTCAAAGTTCACTGCAAAAAACATGAATCTTACCAAGTATTTTCTTCTTATATCTAGCAATAGTATCTTAATTATATTGTTTTGAGTATAATTTACCTACTGACCATAGCTTTATATGCTTATTTAATTGATAGTGTTATTATTATTTGCTTATGTAATTATCTTATTGGTTAAAGACTTGTTTTTAGGATTGACATTGTGAGGTTTTTCATGCTTTTCAAGGTATTCAACTGTTGAATATGGTGAGTTTTTACCTGAAATATTGGTTCCAATTGAGAGTTTTCGTTGCATATAGTTTGAATGATATTTTAAAAGCATTTTCTACTAAAACATGCTCGTTTCAAGTATTGCTGGCTCGGCACAATTGCTCAAAATAAGTATATTTGGACTTTGGACTGCCTAGATATTTTTTTTACTAATAAATAGAATTCTTACATTAAGACAATTATATTTCATTAATATATGTTTAAATATGCAAAAGATGCAATATCTTATTAAATATGTGTTAATGTGTATACACTTCCAGAACAGAAATGTGACCACTGCACAGAGCCAGGATCAAAGACTTTCTTTATTTTTGTTGACATATTAGGATCAATGGTTTTTACAGAGCTATAACACAATATGAAAGCACAAGTAGTATTTTTGTTGAAGGAAAAAAAAAATCTGTCTTTCAGTCAGCATTTATGGGTTTTTTTTAAATTATGAAAAGTATAATATAAGGATTGAAAATGTACATCAGACTTAATTATAAGTTAATATTAAATCAATTTGGTGCTTTGCAGGCACAAAAACTTAATTGCCTATGAATATTTACCAGGCTGAACATAACTTACAGTATAAAACACACACACTTCTAGTCTTTATCCCAATAAGGCTGTTTCCGCTACAGTCTAATACCTGGAATGCGGCGGGTCTCACTCGCCGAAACGCCCCTAATTTGAATATGAGCCATCCGGAGTGATGTGTTAAATGGACTTTTTTTGTCCCTGTAGAAGAGCAGGGTCTTTTTTCTCCCCTGAAAAAAGCCTGGTTACTGATTGGATAGAACGCTAAGCAGGATGTGACGTAGTACTCCACGCCACAACAACAACACGAGCCATTTGTAAAAGCCGGCAAAGCAGTGTTGCTAATTTAGCGACTTTGTTGCTATATTTAGCGACTTCTCAGACCCCCTTAGTGACTGTTTTTTTTAAAAAGCGACTGGCGACAAATCCAGCGACTTTTGTGGTGTTATTGGAGACTTTTCGTAGCAGCACAGTCCTCCTGCAGCAGTCTCTCCCAGCTGCAGAGCCGGAGGGGATGTTAACCCCTTAGCGAGCTAACAGTAATAGGCTAACAGTTAGCTCTGTAGCAGTACAGTGTATATGTGCTAACAGGCTAACAGTTAGCTCTGTGGCAGTACAGTGTGTATGTGCTAACAGGCTAACAGTTAGCTCTGTAGCAGTACAGTGTGTATGTGCTAACAGGCTAACAGTTAGCTCTGTAGCAGTACAGTGTGTATGTGCTGCTGCTGCAGGAGGTGTTCACTTAGCGATCTCTGTTTGTTGTTACAACAAGCACCAGACACTCTGTGCACAGTTAGTGATGCCGGTTAATTCACGATCACGATGTTTATGATCAGCAGAGACGCTGTGCATAATTAGCCATGCTGCTTTGTTTATGATCAGCAGAAGGAGAGATTTTTTGTCTTCATTTCTTACTTTTTGAATAAAACACCCTTTTTTTTTACACTACGCACAAGGTCATTTTTTACCCATGTTGTGCACAATTAGCCATGCTGGTTTGTTTATGATTGGCTGCTGACTTTGTGCACAGTTAGCGACGGCAGCCACAGTTTCGTCTCCAGTGTTTAATCTGTCGCAACGATCGTAAACCATACGTCACCTCCAGAGTCTCTAAATCCCTCTGGGGGCCTTTCCCCTTAAAGGAAACATGGCTTATACAAATACAGAGAAATAAAATGGATAACAGTTTAGAAACACCTACAAACTCACAAAGACATGTTGAGGTTCATTCTTGATGGCAATGCAGTTTGTTTTTATTTTGTAATTCCAGTCTTTGTTATACAGTTAAAATAGCCACGGGTGCTGGTAAAGGTTTTGTTTGGACCCCAGAGCAGAGACAGAAAAGGTTTATTTCAAGCATAAACAAAGCCAAAAATGTAGAGAGCAGGCAGTGTGAGAAGGAGGCTGGCTGGCCCGAAGGGAATCCACCAGTCACAGGGAAAAACACAAAGGTGGAGCACATGGGAGAGCTCGGACATGGAGCAAACAAAAGGAGCTGCTGTAGGCACACAGGGATCTAAGAACACCAGGAAAGCACAGGTAAGTACTCACTTAAAATTACACAGGGAACAAACACTGGGAAAAAAGGTACACTACAGGCCAAAAGTTTGGAAGCAAACAAACCTGAAGTGAAAATGTAAGAAATTTTACACATTTTTTCATGTTTTTGCATTTTTTGAAAAATGGGTTTTCCTCAAACTCTGAGCGTTAAATCTGCACTTCAGCAGCACTTACATTCAACAAACTTTCCAGTTCGATTCCTATCAATATTTTTGAATGATTTTTCAGAGGGGTTTGTTTATATTTCGTTCATAACCTGATTTATACAACATGTATTCCTAAAACATGGCTTAATTTGATTTTTAAAGGCTATTGGCAGTATTTTTCAGTGAAAACCTTTGACCCTTAATATGTCATTCAAATACTGATTTCTGTTTTGTAGATTAATGCAAATTGGCACAAAGTTAATTTGATAATGCATTTACATACCGAAACAAAAACAATACAAAAAATAATGGTCCTTATGTAACTAATCAACGTGACAGTGTTTACCATATCTACCTGTAGTCTTTTTCTTTTAATTTGATTAAAAAAAAGGTTGGGAATGTGGTGAAAAAAGTTATTTGTGTGAGTATTTTGTGAAATATCTCTATTGTCAATTATTTCACGCGATTAATAAGCTCATATTTACTGCACATATTGTTTTGACTCATCAGATACCTTTAGCTACACTACAGGCCAAAAGTTTGGAAGCAACTTAAATGTTCAGTTCACGATGTCTTTCTTAAAAACCAGTCTGGATTCTTTGGATTTTTATTTATTTATTTTGTTCCTTTCATGGAGCAGCAAGAAGAAAAAAATTCTTATGTTTGTCTGCCTTCTACTTGAACAATAAAAATAAAAAAAGATGGTCTGACATCACATACAATTGATTTTCAGTAGCCTTCACCAACAAAACTTTGATTATAACAAAACACTTAAAACAACAAAAACAAACAAACAAGACAAAACAAACTAAAACCCATACAAGTACAAAAGACCAAAAAACAACTGATCATAAACAATCAGTTTAAGTTTCCAGTACATATTGTCATTTTTTTCTGCATTTGTAATTTTTTTTTAAAATCTATTAATATCTGTACAACCTTTTAAATCCTGTAGTTGGGAATTCCATATTTTTACATCGACAACCGAAACACACATTTGTTTTAAAGTAGTCGGAGCAACTGTTTCTGGCTTTGAACATAATTAACAGTGTCTGGAGTTCTATTATCTCTGTAAGTTTCAATAACCCCGATTTAATGAATAAACTATTGGTTTGTTCCATTAAGTTGACTTTGTGGATGATTCGGATTGCTCTTTTCTGCAATAAGAACAAAGGCATTATATTGTTCACATATGTATTAGCCCATACTTCTGCACAATAATTCAAGTCAGGCAGTATAAGTGAACAATACAACATTGTCATTGTTTTGCAATCTAAAATATACTTGACTTTGTTCAAAATGAAAATATTCTTTGACAGTTTTTTCTTAACATATGATACATGCGATTTCCATGTTAAATTGTCATCCACATTTTTGGATGTGTTTACTGCATGATCAGACTTTACTTTCATTGAATTGAAACATTTTTCTCAATTTACCTTTAGGTATACACTGTAAAAAAAAAAAAAGCCCCGTTGTTTTTACCGTAAAAAAACGGCAGCTGTGGTTACCAGAACTTTATACTACGGTAGAACTTTTTTAAGTTTAAGATTGCCATTTTATTCAATTTTTTACCGTATAAATAAAAGGTTTTTTTATCGCTTTTATTTTTCTACTATCATTCTGTTCTTTCGTGTTGATTTCAAAGCATAAATGAACATGTATCTTCTTTATTTTTGTATAAGAACGAAAGAATAAAACCCAAATAAAGAGACGTTGAAACTTTCAAGGATATATATGTGACCTCTGCGTTGTGTCTTTTGTTGAATGAGAACTCTTTACGCCGCTCAGCTCTTGGTAACAGCAGGATTTATTAACATCTGCATTTATGACAAAAGGAGACACCATAGGAAACGTCATCTGCCGTGGACAACTGGCACATTTCCATCTTTTGTGATAATCCTCCGTTTTACTGAGTTTAAACAAAATTGTATATAATAAATAAAGTAATCCATTCATCATATAGTGGTTTTTACAAAATAAATCCTTTAAACAACTGAAGTTTGCATAATATAAAAAATGATATTGCACATTAAAAATAATTTTCAACTGGACTGTTACAAACTTTTTAGTATTATTTTCTTAATATCATGGAATGAACACTTAATTCATATAGAAAACACATATTAAACTTCACATAATACATACCTGCATTTATGACAAAAGGAGACACCATAGGTAACGTCATCTGCCGTGGACAACTGGCACATTTCAGTCTAGAAGGATAACGCCACGTTATAGTTAGCTGGCTATGCTAGCGGCATATCTACCATCCTAAAACATAGTGAAACAATTTGCAACTCGGAAGATATGTGCTAAGTTCAGACCACAGACACATAATATCAACCCACATATCAATAGCTCAACATTTGATATTCATTCACATCGTTAACATTACTTTTGTCCACAGGCTTTTACAGACACGTTACCTTTTGTGATAATCCTCCGTTTTACTGAGGATTACCCACAATCCTTTGCCTTATTAATTGCGATTTGCAATGCAGGTACATAATTACGCCAGCAGACGGCGCTGTTCAACTTAGCAGAATTTATAAACTGCCTTATTCAACTATGTTACATATATATGCAAAAATTAACAACAGGTTTTTTTTATTACACTTCACATCCTCCAAGTTGTATTATTAGGGCCACGGGGCAATCGCACCGAGCACTGGTCCCATACAGCAATAGCTGTAGGGACCAGTGCTCGGTGCAAATACTGTGGATTTCTTCTTCTTCCTCTTCCAGATGCAATTTCGTCCCGCTACTAGTCCTACAACTTGAAGAGTTGCAGGACAAATAATATATCAAAACGTGTGGTTTGATCGGGATCAGTGTGCTATTACTTTTCTCTACAGAATACAATTTTTTTGCGACGTAAGTCTACACAAGTCTTGTGTATCGGTGTATTAATCCACGTTTCGATAGGTCATATAGTTTTTTATCAATCCCTGTTCAATGACCATGATCATTTTTGGAGAAATTCTGAGATTATAATGGGTGTGTATTGCACGGAATGTTCGTGTCACATTGTGTGACATCATCGGCAGAGTGTAGAGGGAGAGAAAAAATTGTCAAAAAATAAATTTGAAAACTGCGCTCCAGGCCGCAAATTCCACTCTACAGAAATTATTTATACATAGAAACGTAGGAAAATTAGTCTTCTCACTCACAATCCTCTGGTAAAGCTGTCAGAGTTATAGTTTGGGCGTAGGACGCACAGATGATCCACCAACACCACCAACAGCCTCATTGGCTCCCATATTAAAAACGCAGGAAGATTTCTGAAAAAGGGAGATGTAACAGTTTTTTTTAGATCGCTCTAACAAAGCAATTTTTTCATCTTTCTTAAAAAAAAAAAAACAGTCGGATCAATGATAGCTATTATGGTTTTGCCAAAAATGCTTTCTGCTATTGCTGTATGGGACCAGTGCTCGGTGCGATTGGCCCAAATAAGAACTTTAACACATTAAAACTAAACAAGACACAAGCAAACATAACACATAAAACTATTGTATACTAATGAATTGGTGTTTCATTGTTACTGAAACTGAATTAACTCATTTATCATTTTATGGTCTTTTACTGTCGTGGTTTAGCAGTTTTTCACTGTAAAATCCACAGACATTTTTTTACAGTGTAAACTGTTTATCTTCAAAAGTAAATATTCTCTCTGCCACTTTCATTTTATCTGATGAGTGTTACTGCTCAAAGCATTCATTTGCACATATAGTGAGCCCTCCACTGAGTCTGTAGTAAAGTGCCTGTAATAAATCTGGAGCTCCATTCAAAGTGAAGTCCCGCTTTTTTTTTTATGAGATGAAGAGCTGGAATAGCAAACTTTTATTTCCTCCCAATGGAAACTTTATCTTCAGCTTGTCCTTTCAACTCAGCAGCTCACGGCGCCAACAGATGCACGATGACACAGCTGATCACACACAATAATCATCTCCTCTCAATCATTTGATATCACGTCAAACGTCTGTGCAGAAACCGTCAGCTCACCCTGCAAAGACTCCTCTCCTTCCAAAAATAAACCTCCTCTTCTTTCTGCTCTCCTGTTTTGTCGCAGTGACTCCAGAGTGGATGACAATCTAATTGCATCCTCATCTCTCTCCGGTTTAATGGGCTGTCAGGTAGCATCATTACACACTTTCATTGCTTCCCTGTGCAACTCGCATATTGACAGTAACTGACAATAGGTGTGTATCTGTGTGATGGAGGGGAGGTGAGAATTGTTTAAGGGCTGTGTGAAACCATACAGCTAAAAAGAGTCTAACATTAGTTATAGTAGCCAACTGGTGCGTTCATATGTGATAATGTTCTAATGTTTTTTTAGATTTGAGAGCACCAAATGTCCTCACAAGGACTGAACAGGCATTATCAGCGATAATCAGCCCCTGCTGGTAGGCTAGTAGGTTGTTATCAGTTCATTTATTGGGTAGAGATATTAACATGTGTTGTTAAGCGCCCTCTACCAGCCGCAGTAATTAAAAATGGAGCTTAGGCAGAAGTGATGGAGTGTGAAAAGTGAACATGATTCGAGAAAAGTTGCTGCCAATGAGGGTCTGCTTTGTGGATGATGACATACAGGCAGGAACCAGAGCTAATACTTACGTGAGAACAGAAAAAGCAGCCATAACTAGGGATGGGTACCTTTCATACTTGAACCGATACGGTACCGATACCCGGTACCTGGGAATCTGTACCAGTACTCAACGGTACCAATTTTCGGTACTTTTGCGTTTGTTTATATGGTAATAAATGTTAATTTGTTTAATAATAAAATCTAATTTTTTCAATTCAACATATTTATTTCTCAAAATATAAACTTTAAAAAATATATCAAAACAATATAAAATCCAGGACGAGCAGTGCTTTATTGTTGAGCGAACGTGCATTTTGTAACATGAAGATTGCAGAGTTACCAAAGAATGCAGAGGAGCGCTCTCAGGTTGCACGGAGGAGAAAAAAAAAAGATTGCAAGTGCACGTGTGATTTGTTGTGATGACGTCATAGCTGTGCGGCGCAGCATCGGTCAGACAGTATTGTGGGCATGGTTGGAATAAACAAAGTTGAGTCGGGCTGCTCTGTGCACGTATCGAGGATGACGCAGGAGTCTGAGGGATTTAATTTCAGCGAGGCAGTTTGGAGTAAAGTGGCCGGTAATATTCCTGAGTTGAAGAGCGGAGTATTAGTGGAGGACCAGAGATGCAGCAGCTAGTTGCTAGCTGCTAATGACTGGTGAAGAATGGAGAGAGCAAACAGAGTAAGAAAGGTCCAATCTGGAGGCAGACGAAGGCCAAGCCCAGGTAGAGACATTGGAGAGATAGCAGCTGGCGGCTAGCAGGCCGAGAGCTGGCTGTTCATCTCTGCGCCGGGTTGGAAGAGGGCAGCAGCTAGTGGCCGTGGTGAGCAGACAGGACCAGACAAGGAGGTAAATAAAAAATAGTGCGATCGTCAGCACGCTTGTTAATCAAAGACGTTAAATGAAAACAGGTTGCAATCAATGATCAGTTTAAAGTTAAGGCCGTTAAGGTACCGAAACATGGTACCGTTTGATGTTACATGAATCGGTACTCGGTAGTACCGACGGAATTCGGTCGGTACCTATAAAAGTACCGAATTCGGTACCCATCCCTAGCCATAACTATTACATAGTATAAAATAGTATATAGTCTGAGGCAGAGACGTTTATACCAACTGCAATGCAAACATTACCGCTACCAACAGATTCTGCAGATTCTTGCTGTAGAACATCAGGAGAATTCGCTCATTTCTCATTCAGAAGGCAGCTCAGGTCCTGGTCATCTAAATGGTAAATGGTAAATGGACCTGCACTTATATAGCGCTTTTCTAGTTGCTTTGCGACCACTCAAAGCGCTTTACACTACAGACTGCGCTCAATGCGCAATGGCGTTTAGCAGTTGTGTTTATTGGTGGCGTTTATGTATGACGTTTATTAGTGTTGGGACAACGAAGCCTTGTGAAGCATTTTCTTTATTTACGGAGCCCAAGAGATGGCGCTCTTTGTTCAACAAAGGGCTGAAAACACACTCAATCACCATTGATGAAGCCTTTTTTTAAAGCCAAGACCTCCATCTAGTGGGGTCAAAAAATAAAGGAAATGCTTCACGAGGCTTCATTATCCCAACACTGACGTTTATCGATGGCGTTTATCCTGCATATCCACTGAACAACACATTTTGATGAAGTTGCATGTTTTAGTTTACTGATAGGTTGTAGTAGTTTGTCTGTGAAGGCAAGTATTCCCATGGTGGGACTTTTTGCAAATGAATAAATTCATAAGAGTGGTAAAAAAAAACTTTGAAAGCTAACTGCACAACACTGTTTCTACAACCACCAGCGAAAGATCAGGAATCAACTTTCTAAACAAAGCAATAATGTTGAGCAGACAGGAGAAGGATCAGATCACAGCCATCAGCAGGGAGGCGGCTGGCTGAGCAGGAAACCACGTCACAAGTGTGTGTGTGTGTGTTCTTGTACTTCCTACATAGTGAGGACCAGAACACGTTTTTAACCAACAGAGTGAGGACATTTTGGCCGGTCCTCACTTCTTTAAAGGCTTTTTTGAGATTTCAGACTTTGTTTTAAGGGTTAAAGGTTACATGATAATGATGATTAACTGAAACTGTATTGTGTGGTTACAAAACTAACTAAAATTATAGTGAAAATGTCCTTCGTTTTCGTCTTTGTCAACTTTTTTCATACATAATGAAGATAGATAAGACAAAGGAAATAAAGGCAAATTTTACTGTGACCTCTTTTAATCTCCCACCCAACAAATACCCCATTACAAAAAACTACAACTAATAAAAACTAAACTAAAACTAGAGCATTTCAAAAAAATAAATACTAAACTAAAACTAGCAAACTCACTCTAAAAACTCATTAAAACTAACTGAATTTAAAAAAAAATCACAACATAATTAAAACTAAAACTCATGAAAAATCCAATGAGGGTCCTCACAAAGAGAGAAATACAAGAATGTGTGTGTGTGTGTGTGTGTGTGTGTGTGTGTGTGTGTGTGTGTGTGTGCACGCGCGCGCGCTTGTGTGTGAGCAGGACGGGAAAGTAACTATTAATACTCTTGTCACTGTAACTGAGGTGCCTTTTCATGCATCTTTTCAAGTAAAATCTAAAATAAATAATTGTGCTCTCACGTCAGGAGAGTTTTGATGACGTACTGTACTCATCTATTTTTGGAAAAGGAGGAATCAGAGGCCAACGTATTGTTCTGCTGTTAACTGTCAGTCTCTTGTCCTGTTGAGGGAGATCTGTGAAAAGATCTTCGAAAGCCAAAAAACACTCCCTTTTTAAACAAGTTTGAAAGTAGGGAATGACATTTGAAGCTATTTTAAAAATACTTTCAAATGAAATATAGTTCGGACTAGGGGTGTACCCGAATGCAAATACATGATTTAGGAGAGCACAAATAATGTGATAGTAAAGGATTTGTTTCCTATTCAAACTGGCTCGATTGGAAAAAATATTGTTGTATATTTTATGTTACAAGTAATATATTTTATGTTACTTTTAATGTAAGTCTTCTGCTTTAGTAAAAGGCCCCAGTCTGACCTCTTGTACATGTAACAGCCGGATTAAACCAGAAATAATGTACTGTAGGATCTGGGATTTGTCAGATATTAGAGGCTGTAGAAGCAGAATAAAAACAGTATGAGTTGAATTCCTTTTAAGGTTAAAAAGTAGACTTAGCAGCGTGCACGTTCACGTTAAATGTGCCCTGTACGTGGGGTATGGGATGGCACATTGAATTGTTTAAATGATCTGACAAAGACAGAAAAAGGCAGAGAAAGCTGAGGGCTTCATTGGACTTTGGGACACCTTCTTCAGCAGCCTTTGAGATTGGAAAAAGTTCTCCTCCGCTGTAACTAGGCAGTGTATTCTGATGTCTGATAATAAAGAAAACTAAAAGGAACTTCGACTTGATCTTTGATTCACTTTCTCACTCGAGAGGAAGTCATTTCCACTACAATATCAATGAACATCAATATCCCTGACACATTATGCTTCTTAAAATGGTGAAAAGTATGGTCTGAGAATGTGTAAATAAACGTTATAATGGCTTACATGCCAATATTGAATCAATCTGATGCTCAGACTGAACAAACCTTGTATTGCCATATTCATTCATTCATTCATTCATTATCCTTTTCTGCTTATCCACACTCAGGTCGCGGGGGGCTGGAGCCGATCCCAGCTGATATTGGGAGAGAATAGAGACAGACAATTGCCATATTAGGTTAAAAAATACAATATTTGCCTGATTTATGTGACTTCCGATGTTAACCATGCCCACTTCCTGTCTTATATCAGATACAGAGACAAAAATTGATCATTTTGTTGGTTGAAGAATCTATCTATAAAGCAAGAAGCGTCTCTCTCTGTGTGTGTGTGTAATTCATATCTCTCTGACCGTTAGTCAGACTGACCTCAGTTTTCGTATGTGTCTTGCTCATGGCACGAAGGTGTGCATCCTCCATTTTGAAGAGTTTTGAATTCGTTTTTCAAAATATCATTATCTACCTAGGACGTGTTGCAGGATCGCACTGTCTCCGATCGGACGCCTTTTAAGGGAGCTCCGCCCCCTTTAGAGGAGCCCCGCCCCCTTTTAGGGGAGCTCCGCCCCATTGTGTGATAGGCCTACACCTGGTCAGTAACACAATTCACTCTGGATTTCCACCCTGACTCATCTTATCTGTAAGTCTATTTAGCCTACCTATCTTTAGGAGTTTTAAAGTGGCTACAAGGTTTGATTTTCCAATAATATTCAAATAGTTTCCAGTGAATATCAATGTTAAATATGTATGTGCTGGATGGTGTGGTACCTTATGAAAAGTAAGTGTTTTATGGAGTTGCAGACGTTGTTGTAGCTAAATTAGCTAAAAAGATTTAGCTTTATTCACTTCTTATGTTGCATTACTATGTAATTCAGGGATGACATTCATGTTGCCCATAATCATTTGATATGAGATACTTACATGCAATATAGCATATCAGCTAATTGGGTTCATGTTAATGTACTTTTAGTGCAGCATACTGCGTAATGTCCTATCTCACCATTAGCATGCTAAGAGGAGATTTAAGCCCTTTCTTCTGCATCAGTTTGATCCATTGAAAACAGTAAAAACTAAACTTTATTAACTGACAGCTAAGCATAATACGGACGGAAAGATAGCGTTTCTGTGTTATTTAAGGTTACACTAGCAAGAGGCATTAGCATTAGCTACAAAATACAATCTTTCACTATACAAATGCATACTTCCTACGGGCTCTGCACTAGTACAGATAATGATGTTTCTTTGCATCTCAAGTTTGGACAAAATACAATTTATTTAAGGGTTCTGAGAGCGCCATATGAAATAGAGATTATTCATAAGTACATAATGCACAGAACCCACAGGCAGGGGCTCTCTGGAATAAGTTTGAAGCAAATTTTCCACTGCACTTGGAGACTTTCAGGGTATGTTCCAAACACAACAAAGCTGCATTTTCAGGGCCAGATATTTTCTCAGTTTTTATGTCAAATCAAAGCCATGTAACTCCACTTTGGGAGGACATCAGGGTGGTTGGACAGGTCAAACAAATGCAGAACCTTCACCCAAGAGGCTGCTGCTTTGTATTTGTTCATTTGAACCGACCTGTCCTCCCCCACGCTGGATATCCACTTTACTGTTGTCATATCAACCCTTCTTATTCTAAAACCTTGGTGAAAAGCAGAAAGCCTTGGGCCTTTGCTGCAACCTTTCCAAAGGCTGTGTTGCGTGTTGAAACAGGGCTGAAATAGTTGGAAAATCAAGACATTTTAGAAAATGCAAGGACATGCTGGTGAGGTCAGTGCCTCACATTTATTTATTAAATATAAAAGAAATTGATTTAGTTTTTCCCTGTCAAGTTGTCCTTGGACTGAAGGCAACAGGTAAGGCTCAGCTGTCGATACATTGAACACTCTCTCAGTGTTTTTGTTCAACTTTTAAGGCAGCTGAGATCTTTGGGGATGAAATGAGAAACACACACAGGGTGAGAATATAAACAGAATAACACAGGGGCGCAGATGGGATTTTTGAACTGGGGGGGACGAAGCTCACCAAATGATTTCAACTCAATGAGTTATTTTTCCACTCCATGCCTTCACCAATATATGTTTTATTTAAGCATTTTTGAATTAAATTAAATTGAATTAACTGTAGTGTAAAAAACAACCAACATATTTACATAAAAGAAGTTTGTACATGAAATTCCCAGTGCAGCCAAACAAATTTACTGACTTGAACCTGAACCCTGAACATACTGCTGGGTGATTTCCTGTATGTCAGGATTTTCTGACTCTATGATGGGGGACCAAAACAAAGTCCGGGTGTCCAGGAGCATGCTCCCCCGGAGAACATTTTTGCCCTAAAAGCCTAAATTTGGTGCCTCTCGTACATTCTAATGCCACTATTCCATCTTACTCATTGCATATTTTTAATGAATTATTGTAAAGGATAATACGGGTTCTTATATGCTTTATTCATGGCATCATATTTTGACTGTCTTTTTGCAAATTCTGTGATGGACGTGATGCTAACACATCCACGTGCTCTTATTTTGAAAGCTACATGTGTTTGCTTTTATTTTGAAGGCAGGTCTAACACATTCTTACCGTAACGCCTTATGGTACGCTTATGAACGCATCATTAGCCGCCGGACTCTCCAGCCATCAGGTTGTCTAATTCTTCAAGAGCTAATGGAATTTCCCCTCGAGGATAAATAAAGTAATTTTGAATTTGAAATGCTTTTTTTCTTAAAGTCAACAGAACCCAAAAAACCACCAAGAGAGGATTAATCCACCTGTAAAAATAGTCCCCAACAAATGCAGTAGTGTTGGGACAATGAAGCCTCGTGAAGCATTTTCTTTATTTACGGAGGCCAAGAGATGGCGCTCTTTGTTCAACAAAGGGCTGAAAACACACTCAATCACCATTGATGAAGCCTTTTTTTTTTTAAGCCAAGACCGCCATCTAGTGGGGTCAAAAAATAAAGGAAATGCTTCACGAGGCTTCATTGTCCCAACACTAGTTGTGTGTGAAAATCCCACTAAATGAGCATTTTGTGAAATACTGAGACCAGCCTGGTCGGCACCATAACAACCATGCCACGTTCAATGTCACTTAAATCTCCTTCTTCCCCATTCTGATGCTCGAGGTTGTCTTGACCTTGTCTACATGTCTAACTGCATTAAGATGCTGCCATGTGATTGGCTCATTAGATCTTTGCTTTAACAAGCAGTTGCTTAATGTAGTGGCTATTGAGTCTATATACATATGATGTTGTTGTGTGTTTTAATAATGTCATCTGAGGATTCATATTGGATCATTGCTCTTTGAATTAAATGTTGCTGAGTGTGTTTTTTTTATCTAAAAAATAAAAAGTAACACAAAGTGATGAAGTCAGGTCTTCACTTTATTGAATATTCTGCTCAAGAGGAGAGTAAACAGGTCAAACAGGTGTTGCATGTGTGCAACAAAGTGATGTTAACAGTGACTCCCAACAAAAAGTTTTCTTCGTTTTCTTCTTTTTTTTTCTTATGCTATGAGTAAATATTTCAGTTTAGGAATTACAATTGAAATGAAAGCACTTAAAAAAACGAAACCCAAACCAGTTGCAGAAAGCTGTGCATCAAATCAACTTGAACTAATATGTTTAAAAAGTGACAACATCAATTTAACATGGACTCTGTCTTCTGTACAGTCATTATTAAACCCAGGTCAGGGTTAAGGTCAGACTGGCTCTCAACAGAAAAACAAAGACAAACAAAATAAATCTCTTATATTCTGAGAGGATACACTTTCAAAAAGTACAAAAAGAAAAAAAGAAAACAAATGCTAAATTAAACAATAGACACTTTATCTACCTTACACCCTAACATGATCATTATGGTAAACTAAAAGACACAGATACATCAAGTTATTATTTTACATAAGCTTGGAGTTTATATTTAAACATACATTAAACATTTCTGCTTCGGCACACACTCCCTACACACTGTAGGAAAATCACTTAATAAAAAAAAATACTTTTTTATAATAGGTAACTATAAGACCATCATTACGCTGTGCGTAACGAATGTACAGAGAAAAAAAATCGTAGGTATTTTTTGAGGAACAATTAATTTGTTAATGATATGTAGCTATTTAATTGTTGTTTTTCCCTGTCCTTATATTGTAATCATTGCACATTCTCCCAATTTTGTTTTCTGTGTTACTAGCTAGCCTTCAGGCTTTGCTGTGTTTTGCTGTGTTAGCTGTGTCGCTGTATTAGCCACCAAGCTGAGTAGTTTGCTTTGCTTTTCTGTGACTTTTAACATCCCCTCTCCCCACTCTACCAATACACACACAAATTCACAACTGGATGCCCTCATTACTGAACTGAACATTTTTTCTCCTCCTTACCTCTCTTTACCTGCAAGCTACCAAGCTTGGTGGCCTAGCTTGCTGTGCTAGCCACCTGCTACTAGTTAGCCTTCAGGTTTTTGCTGTGCTAGCTGTGCTGCTGTGTTAGCTGTGCTACTGTGTTAGCTGTGATTGCTGTGATAACTGTGCTACTGTGTTAACTGTGTTGCCTTGTTAGCTGTTCTACTGTGTTTGCTGTGGTATCTGTGCTATTGTGTTAGCTGTGCTACTGTGTTTGCTGTATTAGCTGTGCTACTGTGTTTGCTGTGTTAGGTGTGCTGTTGTGTTAGCCGTGCTACTGTGTTAACTGTGTTAGCTGTGCTACTGTGTTTGCTGTGTTGGCTGTGCTGTTGTGTTTGCCATGCTACTGTGTTAACTGTGTTAGCTGTGCTACTGTGTTTGCTGTGTTTGCTGTGCTGTTGTGTTTGCCGTGCTACTGTGATTGCTGTATTAGCTGTGCTACTGTGTTTGCTGTGTTGGCTGTGCTGTTGTGTTTGCCGTGCTACTGTGTTAACTGTGTTAGCTGTTCTACTGTGTTAGCCACCAAACTGAGTTGCTAGCTTTTGCTCTGCTGTGGCTTCTAACATCCACTCTCTCCACAGAGGCACCGCCACTCTCTTTCTCAATACAAACACACTCGCACAGACAATTACAATCTGGACTCACTCATAACTGAACTGAACATTTTTCTCATCCCTGTCTCTCCTCTACCTGCAGGTCACCGAGCTTGGTGGCCTTGCTGTGGTCTGAGAGCATCTGGACTAGTTATGGCTTACCTCAAACTGCTTGGCTTCTTTTTGGCGTTCATCAATGCGTTTCCTCCATCTATTACGTGTAAAAATGAACTTCACGATTTTCCCATCCTACCCAGTGGCAAAACTGACAGTGTTTGCTCAAACAACAGAGACACTGCCTCTTTAATGGTGGTGAGGACATTTGGACTTACACCAAATATGAACTCCATTATTCCTCCATTGCTGTCATGTTTTATTATGAGTTTGCTTCGCAAAATGGTCTTGTTGCCATCTGATGTACATACAGCTGTCTGTAAAAAACAACTCCATTGTAGTGCCTCCTCTGCTTTCTGCCGTGCTTTGATTCTACTACTACTTGTGATTTCTGGTAATGTTCATGTCCACCCTGGACCTTCTTCTGATGTAATTTTTCCCAATGCTGGTTTGGCTTCAAATGATCTTTGCTTTGATGACTTCTGTGCTCGTAAAAACCTGGGATTTTTGCATGTTAACACAAGAAGTATATTACCTAAAATGGATCAGCTCAAAGTGTGGGTGGAAAGCTCTAATCCTGACGTTCTAGTGATCACTGAGACATGGCTGCGTAGATTTATTCCCTACCCTGAGGTAAACTTGTCGGGTTACAAACTGTTTCGACAGGATAGGTCATCAAGGGGTGGTGGGGTGGCAATTTTCGCAAAAGAACATCTACAGTGCACGATAACCTTGGCTAGGTCCATTCCTAAACAATTTGATTTGCTCGTTCTTAATATCAAGCTATCCAATAACTTTTCTCTGTCAGCAGTAGTGCCCTGGCGCCTTTCACCAGGGCTGAGTTTGTCCTACTAGGTGACCTCAACTGGGACATGCTTAAGCCACCTGAGAAAGTTTTACAGCAACTTGATTCCCTTAACCTCCATCAAATCATAACCCACCCTACCAGGTTTTCCTCCAATACTCCTGATAAGGCTACCTTGTTAGACGTGGTTTTCACCAACTCCCCACATATGTATCAATCCGGTGTGTTTTGTAACGACATCAGTGACCACTGTTTTATTGCTTGTGTTCGCAAATTCCTCTCTGTCAAACAGCCTGTCACCATCAGTAATAAGCGTACTCTAAAACAATTCAATATTCAAGCCTTCTTGCATGATCTTGCCAATGTACACTGGGATAGAGTCAGCCTGATCCCCACCGTGAACGATGCCTGGTTGATGTTCAGAGAGCTTTTTAGAGCCGTGATAAACAAGCATGCCCCAATTAAAACACTACGGATAAAAAACCGCTACAGTCCCTGGCTTAACCGTGATCTGGCAATGTTGCTTCATCATAAAAACGCCGCCTGGCGGAAAGCACGCCTATCTGGGTCTTCCACTGACAGCCTTTTGTTTCGCCAGCTCCGGAATAAGGCCACACAAGCGGTGCGACGGGCCAAAGCTGGCTACTTCATTGATCAATTCACATTATCTAGCTCCAACCCCAGTACTTTTTGGAAAACAGTCAGAAAACTAGAGAACAAACCCCCGACTCGACCATTGTCACTTAAAGTGGATGATCTCATTGTTTCAGATAAGAGCTCCATGGCTGATATTTTCAATCAGCACTTTATTAAGTCTGGTTTTGTTTTTGAGTCTTCAAACCCCTCCTGCATTTCTAAGACCCCCTTGCCCTTAAGCCCAACCCCTCAGCCCTTGGTAACCACTCCTGGTTATGCTCCTGACCTCTCTGTTCCCCCTCACAGTTTTTCCCTTCGGCCCTTCTTGGTGGGAGAGGTCTTGCAGGAATTAACCTCACTGGACCCCAAAAAACCAGCTGGGTCTGATGAGCTTGCTGCTTTCTTTATCAAGATTGCTGCCCCCATCATTGCAACTCCCTTGACAGACATCTTTAACCTCTCCCTCCAGACGGCCGAGATCCCATCCGATTGGAAAGAAGCAATTGTAACTCCTCTGTTTAAGGGTGGTGATCAGGCTGACCCAAACAATTACAGGCCCATCTCCATCTTGCCTTGTGTGTCCAAAGTATTTGAAAAGCTTGTCAACAAACAGCTAACTAGATATTTGGATATGTATGGTATACTGTCTGGGTTGCAGTCTGGTTTTCGCTCTGGTCACAGTTGTGTTACAGCTACCTTAAAGGTTCTCAATGACATCACATCTGCACTAGACACTAAACAACACTGTGCTGCAATATTCATTGACCTTGCCAAAGCTTTTGATACTGTTGATCATAACATCCTCTTAGATAGACTGAGCAGTATTGGGGTCACGAATCACTCACTGTCCTGGTTTTCTCACTATCTTTCACATCGGGTACAGCGGGTGAGGTTTGAAAACCTTCTCTCTCATCCTCTTCCAGTATCCAAGGGTGTCCCCCAAGGCTCCATACTCAGTCCTACACTGTTCTCCATATACATTAACAACATACCTCTGTCTTCTGGTAACTCACTTATTCACCTATATGCTGATGACACAATCCTCTACGCCACTGGTCCTTCCTCCAACACTGTAATCAAAACACTTCAAGATAGCTTCCTCCACATCCAACAGGCTTTCACTCACCTTAAACTGTCTCTAAACACCTCAAAAACCAAGGTCATGTGGTTCTGTCGTAAGGGTGCTAAACCCCCCCCCGTCCTCAATATCACCACCAGCGAGGGTACTTCCCTGGACCAGGTCACGGTCTATAAGTACTTGGGCATTTGGTTAGACAGCACACTATGCTTTTCCAACCACATCTCAAACATCTAATCCAGAGTAAAGGCCAAACTCGGGTTCCTCTACAGAAACCGTTTCACCTTCACCTCCTCTGCCAAACTCACCCTCATCAAAATGACAATTCTCCCCATGATTGATTATGGTGACATCATATACAGGTCTGCATGCAAAGGTACACTTTCCAAACTTGACACCCTCTACCATTCCGCCATCCGGTTTGCCACAAACGCTCCCTTCAACACACATCACTGCACGCTATACTCTCTGGTCCACTGGCCTTCACTTCACACCCGTCGAAACATGCACTGGTTTACTTTTATTTACAAAACCCTTCTTGGTCTTGCACCCCCCTATCTGCATCACCTATTGCACCCTTTGTCTGTCACACACAATACCCGGTCCTCACTCTACATCAAATTAAAAATACCAAAAACCTCCACCTCCATTGGTCTCGCATCCTTTCAATCGGCTGCTGCCGTTGACTGGAATGCTCTGCAAAAAACCCTCAAACTGGACCAGCTCATCTCCATCCCTGCCTTCAAAGCTGCTCTCTCAGACATTCTCACTGACTCCTGCAACTGTTTTTCTACCATGTAATACCACCTCACCTTTTTTTCTCCATATTTCTTTTGTTGACTGCTGTTCGTCTGTCTGTCTGTCTGTGTTATTGTTGTAATTTTATACATATGTGTGTTTGTATATATATATATATATAAACAGCTGTTCGTCTAATCAACATGAATTAAAAGAAAATTAGATAAACGTCACTTTATTACATAATTAATTTTCCCTCTGGGGTTATTTGATTTGTGAAGCATGCTTGTTCTGCCCTCAGAGTTGTTTTCATAGTTTAAGATACTTTTGCATAATGTTTGCATTATTTGTATTACATTAATATTGCGGTAGGACTGTACATGAAAAACACTCCCCTACTATTTTGAAGCGTGATCAGAGGCTCCGTAGTGTTTACATTAGCGGCGACGTTAGCAGCCAGCAGTAAGAAAGACGGACAGTCACTCTCTGAATCTTCTCTTCTCTTCTCATGCTCACGAAAGCAATGGCTGTAAGTTCATAAAGCAGCAGTTTATATGAATGATTAGGAATACATGACATTAAGTTTAGTGTGACAACATATGTTTGTTGACTGATAAGTCATGCAAGAAGTTAATTTAATGAGCTAATGTAAGTGTGTATCCACATTGTACGCTAGCAATGATAGTGTATTAGCATATTGTTTATGTGAATGGATATTTTTGGTGCGCAGTTCTTGTGCTATATTTTAATAGTATAATTCAACATTGTTTATTGGGAACATGCTGTAAAGGAAACTGAGTTTTGTATTATTTTCTTTTGCAGTTTCACTCGGGTATTTCACCATATTAGAAAGGAAATAAAGGGAGCAAGACGCTCTAATCCTGGCTCAAGTGTAGTGTCATACCTGAATTTGGCTGACTGTTGAACTGTGATAACATACAAGAAGTACTCAACGCACAGGGAGAACGGTACAATGCTCAAGCTAATATGAAGTGTTAGGTTGCTCGTTAAACCTTAAACGTAAAACCGTATACCAGTTACCAGACCAAGCAAGAAAATGTTGGCATTTTATGTTTTTGCAAACCACAGGTGACACAGCTATGTCGTGTTGGGACAACGAAGCCTCGTGAAGCATTTGCTTTATTTTTTTTACCCCACTAGATGGTGGTCTTGGCTTTTAAAAAAAGGCTTCAGCAATAGTGATTGGGTGTGTTTTCAGCCCTTTGTTGAACAAAGAGCGCCATCTCTTGGGTTCCGTAAATTAAGCAAATGCTTCACGAGGCTTCGTTGTCCCAACACTACAGCGATGTGATAAAGCTACATCGGTACACCACTGGGTGGGAGGATGGGGAGGTGGAGAACACCAACCAACACTGGGCTTTTCAACATATTTCTGGTTAAAAAATATATAGATTAAATGTTCATGTGCTTTGAAAAACACGTAAAATGCCAACATTGATTCGACTAGGTTGTTGTCATTGCTCTCATTCCATTAGGAGCAGGTGCACGTAGTTGGACGTATTGTAAGCCCAGAAGGCTGGGTAAACAGGCTTTTTGAATGTGGTGTTGAAGGTGTAGAGGTGACTCAGCGTGTTAGAGGAGACTGTGTAGAAGGACAGAGTGCCGGCTGGCCAGTCAAGAAACACCCCAACTCTGCAGCAGCCAGTGGGAGGAAGAGGACTTTGCCAGATCTGTCCATTGTGCCATGCTCTAAATTCATTTCCAAAAGATGACAAATGTTTGCCAAAAGCCCATGATTTTTTATTCTTTCCAAGCACACCCGGGTCGCTGCCTGTTTTTCCCTTGTATGTAACTGCAACATAAACTGATTCCTTATCCCCATCACTCCACTCTACCTCCCAGTAATGGCGCTTATTCAACGATTCGTTGCACATCACCTGAGTCGGTGTATCAAACCTGTCTGGGTGATCAGGATATGTTTGCCAGTTCCCAACTGTTGCCTTTTTGTTTCCCTCAGACAGAGTGAGATAGCCATTTGCAGTGTTTGGGTTGAGGGTTAGATCCGTGGCATCTGATGGAGAGACCAGAACAAAATGTGTCATTAGTCCATGTGATGGTCCAACAGTTTAACCACAGTAAAGCATTTTAAAAAAGCATAATAATGACTTACACCACACTAGATCTTCTCTGTCTGTGATGTCCTGAACAGGAGGGAGGGCTGGCTGGGTGAAATCTTCACTGACCAGAATCCCCTCCTTGTAATGGTAGATGGTTGCTCCTGTGTATTTGTCATTGGCAATGGCTGCAACAAGAAAAACGAATCGGCTGTAGTTCTCCAGTGCTCTGGCCAAGTGGTGGAAGGTTTCTGCCTTTTCTCTCATTTTGGTCTGAGATATATTTGAGATGTTCGACTCTTTTTTACAGGTAGTGTCTAAATCCGGTGACTCCAGATACTTTTCCATCAAGTCAAGGCAGGGGTCAGCACTCTTCAGGGAGGTGAAGACAAAGCACAAGCCATGGTCTACACCTGGAGCAAGAACCTCTCTGTCCAGCTCTGACTGATTTTTAACGATCTTTGTTCCCTTCATAGTACCTACACAGGATCTGATGACATTGATTTCTTTCCCTTTGTGATCCAGCCATTTACTTAGTTTGTCCTGATTGAATGGTGACATCTCTCTGTCTTTAAATAGTTGTTTCAGTGCGCTCTCATCTTCTTTACCTTGACGGATGGAGGGAAGGTTCTCTTTCATGATCTGCTTCAGGTGAGATTCATAGGAATTACACAGGTTTTGGAAACTGCTTAACCCTTCTTGAATCTGTGGGAAACTCTCAACCGTCTCATCCCCCAAAGCATCACTGCATCTCATTCCTATTTCCCTTAAGTCTTCTAGAACTTTCACAGCCTTCTTGCTTGTCTTGTCACTGATGTCTTTAATCAGCACAGGAGCTCCAGACTCCAGATTCTTCAGTGGCATCAGCCAGACCTTGAGTGGAACAGCATTCTCTCCCTTTCCTCCCAGAAGCTGTGGAAGTTGGGCGTAGGTCTTCACTGCATCCTCAAAGTTAGCAGGGTTGCTTTTGAGAATGAAATCTCCGTAGAATTTGCAGGAGAATTTCTGAGTCAGGAATTTTTCTTTATCAGACAGCTTGAGATCAACTTTTCCCTCAACATTAAATGAGGGGATTTTTTTTATTACAGCTTTGATTCCCCCCTGGATGTCCTGAACACTGCTTGCTTCTAACTTGTCACTGTCAAACACAAAGAAAGCATTGGCCCCATAAAGGATGCCTGTGACTACGTGTGTTGCCATGCCCGTCTTGATAATATCACTTTGTTTAGTGTTCAAGGTAAGGTCAGCTATTGACAGCTGCTTGAAGCTGATGGTAGCTTTGTACTGAAGGGTCACTCTGCTCTGATTCTTGAATTTCTTCTGGTCATTCAGATACTTGGCAGATCCTCCAACTTCAATCAGTCCACCATGGAAGCTGGCCTGCAGAGAAGCTTCAACACCCAGCAGGGAGGACTTGGAGTCAAGGGTGTCAGAGGCAGAAATCTTAAAAGCACTGCTGTGCTGAGAGTTTTCAGTTATTTTCCTTTGTAGAGTTTCATCATCCCACAAAGTCAAACCTGTAGACATAGGAATACAGTCATTTTGTGAATGTTTTGATGTGTAAGGAAAACACAGAGGTGGAACGCCAGACTATGTATAGTCAAAGGTTTTGAAATATCAATGGAAAAAAGATTAAGTAAAAAAGAAAAGGAAAAAAGAATAACAAAGGGGTAAGTGGTCTCCACTCCTCCTTTTTCTAACCCTGGCCCTAATAAGCGCGCACACTCCTCCAGATACACATGCTTCACACATAGTCATGTAGTCAAAGTTAGGACCAAGGTTATAATACTTTGGGATTTTTCATTAGTTTTAGTTTTAATTTGGTTGTGAATTTTTGTTTTCAAAAATCAGTTACATTTAATAAGTTGTGAGTGATTTTGCTAGTTGTTATCAGTTTTTATTGTTTAAATACTAAGTTTTAGTTTAGTTTTTCTTAGTTCTATTGTTAGTGTTAGTTTTTTTTGTAATGGAGTATTTGTTGGGTGCGATATTGAAAAAGGTCACAATAAATGTTGCCTTTATTTCCTTCGTCTGATCCATCTAGCCCCAATAAGGTTATTAACTCTTAAAGCTCTGGGTGTTTTGAATTTTAGTTCGAATGAACTGCTGAACTTTTTGAAGGGGATTGACTCACATAGTCGTGAAGACGTCCTAGTAATTTTAGTTTTAGTTAGTTTTGTAACAACACAATACAGTTTCAGTAAGTTATCTTTTTTTTTTTTTTTTTTTTTAACTCTTTGTTTTTATTTCAGTTAACAAAATGTTTTTTCAATTCTAGTTTTCATTGTTTTGTTACCTATGATAACCTTGGTTAGGACTTACCTGGTCTCAGTTCATCTCTCCGGGCATCATAGAGCATTCCCAGGCTGAAAGGTCGCCCGAGGGCAGCAACATGAGAGCGATGTGGGGACATTTCTCCAACCTGTTAACAAATGTTACCACACAGTCTTCAGTACATCACTTGCACTGTTAAGAAGAGTAAGTGTTTATCACATATATATTATATATATGTCTATATGCCTTGCCTGCTTCTCCTTCAATGTGTGCTTCTACGTCTGTCAGAAAATGTGTTCAGAGTTTCCTGGACAAGATATCCTGTTTGATTTGTGCCAAATCAGAATTCTGAGAAAAACGGGTAAAGGCTTTTGTATATGTTAGCAAAAGTTCTTCCTTTTCTCCCTCAATAACTTCCAGAGAAAACTCATTAAAGCGCAGCAATTAATACATTAGTCATGATGAAGGATAGTGAACAATTCATAACCACTCTCTACATAATTTTCTGCTGTTTTCTAATGTGGAAAACAAATTGTATCTATATTACTGTTTAATATTGAAAGCAGCGTCTATGTGGTTCTTCCTCGACATGCAATCACTAGAATCACATTACCCACATAATCTTCAATCAAATATATCAGTTTTCTGTGTACACTGCATACTATGAACAAACACAATGACAATGTAAACATTTACAGCTACAAAATTCTACTTTCTTATTGTGACAGACGAAACAATCACTTTTTAACTGTCCAGACTTCAAACAGCATGTCTAAAAGTTAAACATATGACCAGTATCATAAATTTATAAAAAAAGTTACAAATATTTTGCTTACTTATGGACAAATCAACTCCAAGGCTCAAACGTAAGGGAATACTGTTTGCATGCACACTCTAGGCTGCTCTTTGTTCAACTGAAAAACAACACATCGCTTAAAAGTGAAACTTAAGGAAAACGAAAGCTAAGTAATTTCCTGTTGATACACTTGATAAAAGAGCACACTTGGCATTTCCCAAATCCGAGCTGTTCATATCTCAATCAAGCAGACGTTTCCTGTAAAGAGACTGTGACTGTTGGTCAGATTTCTGTGTGTTTATCAAAACATATTTGATGCATATTTAAACTGCTATATGTCAGATACTTTAATACATATTCAAATTAATTCTAAGACACTGTGAGACCCTGAAACTCTACAAACGTACACTCAGACTCAAAAAACAACAATATAACTAACAGCAACTAACAATAATTGAAGAGGCAATCAACACAAACAACTTTTGGCAACATTGGAAAAATCTAAACAAACCTCAACACCAAGAATTGGCCATACAAAACAGTGATCTATGGACCACTCATTTCAAAACCCTGTATCACACTGTTCAAACTAATGCAAACACAGAACAATCTCAAATTCATCAGAAGTTGACTCAATTAGAATTAGCAATAAAAGATAATCAGAATCCATTAGACTCACCAATTACTGAGCAGGAAGTCCTGAAGAAACTGCAGAGCCTCAAAACTAAAAAAGCTAGTGGGCCTGACGGCATCCTGAATGAGATGCTAAAAAACATGGACAAAAAATTCCAATTGGCCGTATTAAAACTATTCATTTTGGTTCTGAGTGTAGGTTTCTTTCCTGAGATCTGGAATCTGGGATTTATAACCCCAATTTATAAGAACGGAGACAAATTTGACCCTGATAATTACCGAGGCATCTGTGTGAACAGTAACCTGGGGAAGGTTTTCTGTAACATTATGACCACCAGACTTATGAACCTCCTTACCGAGCACAATGTCTTGAGCAAAGGCCAAATTGGATTCATACCAAAACACAGAACAACCGATCATATTTACACCCTACATACCCTCATTGATAAACATATAAACCAAGATAAAACCAAATTGTACGCCTGTTTTATTGACTTCCAAAAAGCTTTTGATTCTATTTGGCATGTTGGATTATTCTACAAAATTCTGGAGAGTGGTATAGGGGGTAAAACATATGACATTATTAAATCAATGTATTCTGGCAACATGTGCAGTGTAAAAATGGGTAAAATGAGGACAGAATACTTTAGCCAAGGACGAGGCGTCCGTCAGGGCTGCAACCTCAGCCCTGCACTCTTCAACATCTATATAAATGAGTTAGCAACTACCCTAGAAAAGTCCTCAGTACCGGATGTCAGTCTCCATAGTCAGGAGGTGAAGTGCCTCCTCTTTGCAGATCAAATCAAATCAAATCAATTTTATTTATATAGCACAAAATCACAAATCACAGATTTGCCTCAAAGGGCTTCACAGATGACCTGGTTCTGCTGTCCCCCACAGCACAAGGTCTACAGCAGAGCCTGGATCTGCTGGAGCAGTACTGTCAGACCTGGGCCCTGACAGTAAACCCCCAAAAGACCAAAATAATGATCTTCCAAAAAAGATCCAGATCTCAAGGCATTCTCCCCAAGTTCTCCATTGGTGCACAGCAGGTAGAATACTGCACACATTATACTTATCTAGGAATAAAATTAAGTTCAACTGGACACTTTAAGGACCAATTGCACTTTATGGCAGTGAGGTGTGGGGTCCACTTACAAAACAAAAATGTACTCAGTGGGACAAACACCCCATTGAGACCCTGCATGCAGAGTTCTGTACAATCCTTCTACATGTCCAGAGGAAGGCCACAAACAGTGCATGCAGGGCAGAATAAGGCAAATACCCACTAATAATCAAAATACAAAGAAGAGCAATTAACTTTTGGACACATCTAAAACTAAGTGACCCCCTCTCATATCATTTCCAAGCCCTGCAATACCAGGAGATGAGCAGCAGGAGCCCCCTGAGCCAGCTGGTCCTGAGGCTGAGGTCACAAACCTGCACTACAGGCACAGCCCAGGGACAGAGCACTGCACCAATCAGAGCCAAGCACATTACAAAACAGATAAAACAAGACTACATCACCTATTGGCAAACACAAACCAAAACACAGAGCAAAATGCAGTGCTACTTGGATCTGAACCGACAGTACACCACAGCAGATTATTTGAGCATATTTGAACCTTGAAGTCCAGACTGAGTGAACACAGACTGGCTGTGGAAACAGACTGAGTGAACACAGACTGGCTGTGGAAACAGACTGAGTGAACACAGACTGGCTGTGGAAACAGACTGAGTGAACACAGACTAGCTGTAGAAACAGACTGAGTGAACACAGACTGGCTGTAGAAACAGACTGAGTGAACACAGACTGGCTGTGGAAACAGACTGAGTGAACACAGACTGGCTGTAGAAACAGACTGAGTGAACACAGACTGGCTGTAGAAACAGACTGAGTGAACACAGACTGGCTGTAGAAACAGACTGAGTGAACACAGACTGGCTGTAGAAACAGACTGAGTGAACACAGACTGGCTGTAGAAACAGACTGAGTGAACACAGACTGGCTGTGGAAACAGACTGAGTGAACACAGACTGGCTGTAGAAACAGACTGAGTGAACACAGACTGGCTGTGGAAACAGACTGAGTGAACACAGACTGGCTGTAGAAACAGACTGAGTGAACACAGACTGGCTGTGGAAACAGACCGAGTGAACACAGACTGGCTGTGGAAACAGACCGAGTGAACACAGGCTGGCTGTGGAAACAGGGAGGACCAGGAGGAGCTGCTCCCTGCAGAGCAGAGGCTGTGCTGCCACTGCAGCCTCAGTCAGCCTGAGACAGAGCTACACTTCCTCACCAAATGTAAAAAATATAAACTAATTAGAAAATTTGAATTCGTCAAAAAAGATTTTTTAAAATGGTCAGATGAGGAAAAACTGCCGCTCCTCCTCGGGAAAGAGTCAGAGAGCTGTTGATTAGATTATCAGCAGTCTATGTTTCTGCCTGTCACACACTGAGGGACAGCGAGTGACACACAGCTGTTGGTTGTTTTGTTTTTATTTTCTATTTTTATTTTTATTTTATTTTTTTGCTGGGACAGTTAGATTGTATAAATGATATATTGATTGTAATTCAATTATTGTAAATATTGCTTTCTTGTATTGTTATTCGTTTTTCTTTTCTTTTAAATAATGAATAATATAATAATAAATATATGAATAATAGAATTATAATAATTTATTGTAAATATTGCTTTCCTTATCTTGTTATCTTTTTTTTCTGATGCTTGCTTTGGCAATATATACATTGTTACGTCATGCCAATAAAGCTAATTGAATTGAATTGAATTGATATTTATATATGTATATATATATGTATATATATATATATATATATATATATATATATATATATATATATATATATATATGTATACATATATTTATATATAGCTCTTGGTAATAGCAGGATTTATTGTCATCTGCCGTGGACCACTGGCACATTCTTAGAAGGATAACGCCACGTCATAGTCAGCTGCGGCATATCTTCCGCCCTAAAACATAGCGAAACAATTTGCAACTCGGAGGATGTGCTACCACAGACGCATAATAATATCCACCCACATATATTGCAATGTATGAATGTACATATTCTGTTAAGGGTCGTTGGGTGTCTAGAAAAGCGCTATAAAAATAAAGGTATTATTATTATTATTATTATTATTATTATTATTATTATTATTATTATTATCACATCAATAGCTCAACATTTGATATCCATTCACATCGATTAATATTAGCCTACTTTTGTCCACGGGCATTTACAGACACGTTACCTTTGTGATAATCTTCCGTTTTACTGGGGATTACCCACAGTTAGTGATGAGACGGTCTGTGCTGAGGCTTCGGAGCGTGTGTCGAGAAATCCAGGAAGTCTTTTATGAAGCGCGTCTTGCTGGTTTCTTTAACCCTTTAATGCCCAACATATAAACACCTTCTAATGCACAACATGGGTAAAAAATGACCCGCATTCATTCCCCATGTTATTTCATGCTGGCTGTGTGTCTGAATATCTTTTTTATTATTATTACTACAACATATCATTATATCCATTTTTCCTTTCATACTTTATGAAGAAAAATAGTTTTTGTATTATTACATCAAGTTTATACATATGGGTCAAAAATGACCTTTTGCATTAGAAGCGTAGTGATACAAAAAGCGAAACACTAAATTAACAATTTGAGTATATGTGTAAAAACTATGTTTGTCTTATTTTGAAGGTTTAACTTTAAAAGAGTTGTTAGAACCACCAGATTACATTGGAAAATCACATATTTTAATATTTGACATTTATTAGAGCCACCGAATAATAATTTCCATAGGAAAAAAAACATCAATTTAACAAAATAAGATAGTTAATATTAGTGTCTTCTTTGGCAGATTTTAAATTGATGACAACATATAAACAACTTCTAATGCACAACATGGGTCAAAAATGACCTCGTGCATTAGAAGCGTAGTGATTAAAAAAAGGGTTTTTATTCAAAAAGTAAGAAATGAAAAAAAAAATTAGGATGCATGATGATCAAAAACAAATTATTTGAGGAAAACCTGGAATACTGAAAGAGGAAATAAATTTATTGCAAAGACATAGAATATAAAAACTTAGTCGGGTCACTTTAGACCATGTTGTGCATCAAAAGGTTAAGGACGAGTGACATTTGAAGCCTCGCTGGTGCGGGGAGTGGTCCGAGTGTTGGCGTCAGGTTGACGTGATATATAAACAGTATATAAAGGGCAATGGATCTCTGCAACATTGAGTCCAAGCACAGTGGCAAAAATATTGTTTCTTAATAAAACTGAATAAAGTTATCATCATCAGTATTCATCAGCACAATCACTTTCCTATCTTTGGAAAACACTGCAACAGTTTTAACATAAACATCTCATGTCCTATTGGATTTATTCAAACATTGACTGAAACCATACTGACAGGTTGTTGTTGTTGTTGTTTTTACATTAATAGACTTTTACCATTATTCATAAATTAAACAAAAAAGATTAAATGAATGAATGAATGAATGAATGAACCACATGAAATTAAATTGTTCTTGGCAGTGATTATTCCCATGCTGACACTGCTGCAGACAGCAAAGAGGCCATCACAAATAGTTTTAAATGACAATAAAGGTTTTGACCAGCAGGGGGGTTGTGAGCACATGAAGCCTCGAGAAATGAACCTTTTTTTGAACCAATTGGATGAAAAGCTTTCAGGCTTCACGGAGCTTCATCTGACCATCACTACCCACAATCCTTTGCCTTAACAACTATGTTATATCAGGCGGCAATCTCCGTGTCTGAGCAAGGAGGCCAACCAGGAAGTGCATTAAACCTGCAATCCACTGAAAATTCCAGCAGGGGGCGCTAAGTTTGGCTGCAAAAAAAATCTGCCCATTCATTTCAGTGCAAAATTTGAAAACTTCTGACTTGATTTATTACCTCAGAAAAAATTTTGGTCTCAATCGCTAGTAAAAAATCTTCTTCAAAACAATTTGATGTCAATAGTTCTAATAATGGCCCCATTTAGAAGAAAATAGAAGAAAAAGAATCGTATGATTTGGGGCGGGGCTACCTTTGATTGACAGGTCACTGACAAGGCGAGCCGTCACCAGGAGATAGCAGAGCAATGCGTATCCACGGCAACGTGTCAATAAAGTTATATATAACGTTATATGGATAGAAAAGAGGACGTTTAGCGGTTTGCTCTCATAACTTTGACCCTTTCACTGTATTTTCAGTTAATGGCAGTTTATTTGAACGTTTTGTTCATTAAATGTCTTGTTCAGCGTTTGGTTGGACTAACAGACACTCCAAGGAGTCGCTGCTCAGTTTTCTGAGGTAAGAAAGATACGTTTTGTTTTTGTTTTTTTGCTAGCCAAAACTAACATCCCAGTTAATGCTCCAGTTAATGCTAACATGAATTAGCAGCAGCTTCTCTCAGTCAGGTTGAGGTGTAGAGAGGCTGTAGTCAGTGATCAGATCCCTCTCCTCCTCCACAGTCCAGATATGGTCTGCTTCCTGTATCGGAAACAAGATGGCGGCGAAAGATGGGTGCTATATATATATATATATATATATATATATATATATATACATACATACATATATATATATATACATACATATATATATACGTGTATATATATATGTATATATATATATACATATATATATATATGTATATATATATAAACAAAAGGAAATTATTGTATATATTGATTCAAAACCTGAGAATATACATAGAAACTTGAGAATATATATTAACAGTCTGAGAATATATATTGAAAGCTGAGAATATATATTAAAATATATATAATATATAAACATATTTACCAAGGCTTCCTGTATGAAAAAAGTTGACAAAGACGTAAACGAAGGACATTTTCACTATAATTTTAGTTAGTTTTGTAACAACACAATACAGTTTCAGTAAGTTATCGTCTTGTTTTGTTTTTTAAACTCTTGATTTTATTTTTATTTCAGTTAACAAAATGTTTTTTCAATTCTAGTTTCCATTGTTTCGTTACCTATGATAACCTTGGTTAGGACTTACCTGGGATCAGTTCATCTGTCCGGGCATCATAGAGCATTCCCAGGGTGAAAGGTCGCCCGAGGGCAACAACATCCATGTGATCTGAGGCCATTTCTCCAACCTGTTAACAAATGTTGGGTTGTGTGAGAGTCTCCTTGACTTCCAACTGGAGGTTCCAGTGTGATGGTCTGGGATATTGTGAGATTTTTATATCCTGATACTCTCTTCTACTGACTCCTCCCATGATACAGATACATATCTGGTGACACAACCATTTCTTGTGCAACAGACATACCAATACAGAGCAGGGTTGGCAGAAAGAACAATGACTATAAATAGTTTATGCGCTCACGCAACAGACAAGTACAACTTAAACATGATATAAATCACACTCCTAAAATATTAGTAGTTTGATCTATCTTTTCACTAGAACTGTGACCGATAGCAGGCAGACTGGAATAGTCTTCAGTGTTTTTATAGTTAGCTGATTAACTGCATAACCAGTTAATGTATTTCTCTTGTGACAGTAACATGATCTGCCTTAATAACCATATCTCACCTTACAAAATGACCCTCATGACAAAGTTCTGATTCAGCACTCCTGTTTGAATTGCCACAAGACGTTTCGGTAACACATTATTTTAAGGTACATGTATTCAACATTAATTAGTTGCTTATTTGCATGCAAATTAGTAACATATAGGCTCTTAATGAGTCATTATTAAGTACTTAATAATGCCTTATTCTGCATGGCCTTATTATACAACCAGTAAGATATTAACTTAGAGTTTTCCCTCAATAACCTCAGAATTTTTGCTTAGTAGCAAGTAAGTAAGGAAGTTGTTGTATATGAGTTTTGATCTTGGTCTGGGATATTGTGAGATTATTTATGTCCTGATACTCTGTTCTACTGACTCCTCCCATGATACAGATACATATCTGGTGACATAACCATTTCGTGTGAAACAGAACAATGAAATAACCTGAGACAATGACTATAAAGTGGTTCCCATGTATTTTACCTTTAGAAAAAGTTTAGGAATTTATGGTCACATTACAGACATGTCTGAATCTGTGACAAAACAAAAACAGAGGAGAGTTGGCAGAAAGAAAGAACTCAAAGTACTCGGGTGTGGAAGTCTAACAAAAACTGGAGGAAATCCAACCACATTCCTAAAATATTAGAAGCTTGATCTAACTTGTCACTAGAGCTGTGACAGATAGCAGTCAGACTGGAATAGTCTTTAGTGTTTTTATAGTTAGCTGATTAACTGCATAATCAGTTAATGCATTTCTCTTGTGACAGTAACATGATCTGCCTTAATAACCATATCTCAGCAGTTACGACCACACCAACACCACGCGTCACTGCCTTACAAAATGACCCTCATGACAAAGTTCTGATTCGGCACTCCTGTTTGAATTGCCACAAGACGTTTCCTGTGGTGAAAAAACAAAAACAAGTTGCTTTTAGCATTAGACACAAACAGAGGTAACACCTTATATTAAAGCACACATATTAGCCGTTAGCATGATGGTTAGCATGTTTAGTCAGGACGATCTCCTTTTTTACTTACTTGAATTATGATCTTGAGATAACTGGCTCTTTGTGGGCCTTTCGAGGTGGGAGTATACAAAAGAATAGTCATTCTTCCCCAACAAATGTAGTAGTGTTGGGACAATGAAGCCTCGTGAAGCATTTTCTTTATTTATGGAGCCCAAGAGATGACGCTCTTTGTTCAACAAAGGGCTGAAAACACACTCAATCACCATTTATGAAGCCTTTTTTTTTTTAAGCCAAGACCTCCATCTAGTGGGGTCAAAAAATAAAGGAAATGCTTCACGAGGCTTCATTATCCCAACACTAGTTGTGTGTGAAAATCCCACTAAATGAGCATTTTGTGAAGTACTGAGACCAGCCTGGTCGGCACCATAACAACCGTGCCACGTTCAATGTCACTTAAATCTCCTTCTTCCCCATTCTGATGCTCGAGGTTGTCTTGACCTTGTCTACATGTCTAACTGCATTAAGATGCTGCCATGTGATTGGCTCATTAGATATTTGCTTTAACAAGCAGTTGCTTAATGTAGTGGCTATTGAGTCTATGTACATATGATGTTATTGTGTGTTTTAATAATGTCATCTGAGGATTCATATTGGATCATTGCTCTTTGAATTAAATGTTGCTGAGTGTGTTTCTTTATCTAAAAAATAAAAAGTAACACAAAATGATAGTCAGGTCTTCACTTTATTGAATATTCTGCTCAAGAGGAGAGTAAACAGGTCAAACAAGTGTTGCATGTGTGCAACAAAGTGATGTTAACAGTGACTCCCAACAAAAAGTTTTCTTCGTTTTCTTCTTTTTTTTTTTTCTTATGCTCTGAGTAAATGTTTCAGTTTAGGAATTACAATTGAAATGAAAGCACTTAAAAAAACCAAACCCAAACCAGTTGCAGAAAGCTGTGCATCAAATCAACTTGAACTAATACGTTTTAAAAAGTGACAACATCAATTTAACATGGACTCTGTCTTCTGTACAGTCATTATTAAACCCAGGTCAGGGTTAAGGTCAGACTGGCTCTTAACAGAAAAGCAAAGACAAACAAGATAAATCTCTTATATTCTGAGAGGATACACTTTAAAAAAGTACACAAATAAAAAAAGAAAACAAATGCTAAATTAAACAATAGACACTTTATCTACCTTACACCCTAACATGATCATTATGGTAAACTACAAGACACAGATACATCAAGTTACTATTTTACATAAGCTTGGAGTTTATATTTAAACATACCAGTGTTGAAAAACCATACCAAAATAGAAGTTAAAACAATGATTGTGTTTTTTAATAAGGTTTTTAATGATCAGGAAGGCAGAGTCTGTTGTTGGCTCTAAGCTTGTCAGTCTGGAGGAGGTGGTGGAGGACAGGATGCTGGCAAAACTGCTGGCTGTCATGGACAATCCCTCTCACGCCCTCCACAAAACACTGGACAAGCTAAAGAGCAGCTTCAGCAACAGACTCATTCAACCTGCTGCTCCAAGGAACGATACAGGAAGTCGTTCCTTCCTTCTGCAATAAGACTTTATAACTCATCTACCTCTGCCAGAACCAACATTACAGAAATGCACTAAATCTACGCACGACACTTTGCTATGTTATTAATATTATTACTAATACTATTATTATTATTATATATTATTAGTAAGTAAGTAAGTAAGTAAGTAAGTAAGTAAACTTTATTTATATAGCACCTTTCACAGACAGAAGTCACAAAGTGCTTCACATAAAAATGTACATAAAAATATTATTATATATACTGTTGCTGACATTACTATTATTATTACTATATACTGTAATATACTACTATTATTAATATACCAGCCTTATTTATTATTACTATTACTATTATTATATATTTATATATTATATATCATATTATTTTATTTATAATTATTTTATATTATTTTAATACTATTTATTTATTGTTACATATTATATACTATATCCTGTACTATTATTACAATTATATACTGTCTAGTCACTATAGCATTGTTGCCATCATATCATCAGTATAATTACCATCATCTTGCCAACCTAACAACTGATCTTCTTTTTTTAACTTCTTAAGTGTCCTTGTTCTATTCTATTCTGTGTTTTTTTCTATTGTTGTTTTTATTTATGCTACCTCAGTATCTTATTCTGTTGTATTTTATTGTACTTGAATACCGGACTGCTGTGACAACCGACTTTCCCTTCGGGGATCAATCAATCAATCAATCAATCAATCAATCAATCAATCAATCAATCTATCTATCTATCTATCTATCTATCTATCTATCTATCTATCTATCTATCTATCTATCTATCTATCTATCTATCTATCTATCTATCCATCCATCCATCCATCCATCCATCCATCCATCCATCCATCCATCCATCCATCCATCCATCCATCCATCCATCCATCCATCCATCTAATGTTAAATGAATAAATGTGGAAATATGTAATGTACCAAGCAGTGATGATTAAAACTGTACTGTACAGCTTTGGAACACAAACTAGATTGAGAAAAACAGCTGTGTGTCTAATCAACATGAATTAAAAGAAAATTAGATAAACGTGACTTTATTACATAATTAATTTTCCCTCTGGGGTTAATTGATTTGTGAAGCATGCTCAAGCTAATATGAAGTGTTAGGTTGCTCGTTAAACCTTAAACGTAAGAAGAAGTCTCTGCAAGCAAGAAAATGTTGGCATTTTATGTTTTTGCAAACCACCGGTGACACAGCTATGTCGTGTTGGGACAATGAAGCCTTGTGAAGCATTTGCTTTAATTTTTGACCCCACTAGATGGTGGTCTTGGCTTTTAAAAAAAGGCTTCAGCAATAGTGATTGGGTGTGTTTTTTTTAATGTTGCGGTAAGGACATTTTGTAAGAAAAAGTGATGAAAACCATAAAAAAATAAACATTTTCCAGATTAAAATCTTAACGATTATATACAGTTTTGTGCACCTGTTAATATGTATTGCAGGTGCAGGTGCTCTGATGGTTAAAATTGAAATTCATCGAGGTTGATTTTTTTAATTTGGGAGAGTCAAAAGTGACCGTAGTTGCAGAAACACCCATATATATATATATATATGTCTCTGTCCACCCAGTTTGTTCTCACCTGGTGAAGTTGCTTGGATCTGCTGGGTTGTGTGAGAGTCTCCTTGACTTCCAACTGGAGGTTCCAGTGTGATGGTCTGGGATATTGTGAGATTATTTATATCCTGATACTCTGTTCTACTGACTCCTCCATGATACAGATACATACCTGAATGAATGAATGAATGAATGAACCCTTTATTGTCATTGCACAGAGTAACAAGTACAGTACAACGAAATTGACCATCAGCCCGTCCAGAACGCATAAAACACCCACAAACAATATCACAAGGTAGACAGGACAGGAAGACAGGGTATGAAGAGAAAGAAATACAGCACACATGAGGAGAGGAAAGGAGGAAGAAAGCATGAAAAAAAACTCAGCAACATGGCATGGTACACTTTCACAACATGAATAGATTTATGACGTGCGGGGGGGGGCAGCATAGCCAGGCGGCCATCCGGATCCGCAACCACCGGTGCAGCTCTCAGACCCGCCTGTCTCGCTGGGGGTATGAAGCATCGAAGGCGTGGGTTGGGGGGGGGTGTATGCATCACAGTATATGGAAGTTCGTGTGTGTAGGCCTGACACCCGCCTTTGTCAAGCACCAAACAGTTTGTCTCAGTTCGCTGGAATAACAAAAGCGATAAGCCTGGACGCATCTGGTGACATAACCATTTCGTGTGAAACAGAACAATGAATAACCTGAGGCAATTACTATAAAGTGGTTCACATGTATTTTACCTTTAGAAAAAGTTTAGGAATGTGTGGTCACACAACAGACATGTCTGAATCTGTGACAAAACAAAAACAGAGGAGAGTTGGCAGAAAGAAAGAAGTCAAAGTACTCGGGCATGGAAGTCTAACAAAAACTGGAGGAAATCCAAGAAGCTTGATCTAATTTGTCACTAGAGCTGTGATAGCAGGCAGACTGAAATAGTCTCCAGTGTTTTTATAGTTAGCTGATTAACTGCATAAACCAAAGGGGTGTGTAAATGTTTTTGATTTCATTCACAGTTAATGCATTTCTCTTGTGACAGTAACATGATCTGCCTTAATAACCATATCTCGCCTTACAAAATGACCCTCATGACAAAGTTCTGATTCGGCACTCCTGTTTGAATTGCCACAAGACGTTTCCTGTGGTGAAAAAACAAAAACAGGTTGCTTTTAGCATTGGACACAAACAGAGGTAACACCTTATATTAAAGCACACATATTAGCCGTTAGCATGATGCTTAGCATGTTTAGTCAGGACGATCTCCTTTTTTACTTACTTGAATTATGATCTTGAGACAACTGGCTCTTTGTGGGCCTTTCGAGGTGGGAGTATTCCAAAAGAGTAGTCATTCTTCCTTAACCCCTAAGCCTAACTTTATGCATAACTTTCACTTTCAAGGTTTACATTAAAGCTACAGCTTTTAAGTTTAATAAAAATAATGGGATGTAGCCTAGTTAAAGTCATTTTAATTATGTAAACCCAGTAGTACAACTATAACATGATTTAAAGCACATTTCATAGTTGGGGGAGTCTGAGAATTAAGATTTTTATTGCAAATGACTTCTTTCTATTATAAAGTACGAACTTGTTACTTGTTACTTCTGACTTACTGACTGTTTGGTGGTGTTAAACTCATCTATGCTTGTTGCCATTTTGGTGGTCATTGTCTGTCAGATATAACTTTTATTCTCATTTTTTATCCACCTACAAAACTAATTAATTTCTTCTTTTGTGATTGGAGTGACAAAAGACAGTGAGCTCAACACCAGGCATGCCCTGAGAAAGTCAGAGATTTTCAGAGATATACTTCAATCTCTGCACATGAATTTGCAGAGCATACTGGAATGTTTGCTCAGCATTATGAGGCCTTCTCGGTCCTTCTGAGGAATTGCCAAATCTCCATCTGGATCCCCCATAAAGTAACAACACGATGTATTAAAACAGGGAGTAATTAATGGGTTAATGGTGAGCTTGCTGTTGCTTTTCCACACCCATGCCTTTTAAAGTGAAGTAAACAGCTCCTCCAAGGAGGTTTTGATTGATTAATTATTGTTTGTTTGACACTTTTATGTATAAAACTTGACCAAACCAAGAGATGAATGAATGAATAACTCATTCCCACCAAAGCAAAGAGGCTTTGACTTTGCTTACAGGCCTCCTTTGCTGAAAGGCCTTAAATAAAAGGACAAAAACAAACCTCTTGACAAGAAAGGCGAAAAAAAAATTGAATGACCAAAGCAAAAGAGACAGTAAACAGAGGATTGCTAGTCTCAATGTGATTTCAGCCTACAAATAACTTTAAATGTCCTAAAGCTGTAGAGAGAGCTGTGATTCAGCGCTGGCAGGGAACACTATCCATCATGTAAAAGGAGAGGCTGGTGGAGCAGCGGTGGAGGAGAGGAGAAGAAATAGCTGTCTGGAACCGTGAAAAAGGAGTCCAAACAATACGATGATATGCCTGTGAAGACTGTTGAGGATTGCAGAAGAATCAGAAACAGAATCACCTTTATTGTCATTGCAAAGAGTAACAAGTACTAGCACAACGAAATTAGCCATCAACCCGTCCAAACGTATACTTAAAACACACATACAATATGACAGAGGTGGACTGGACAGGGAGACAGGGATGAATGTTAGCATAGTCAAGCAGCCATCAAGTCCTGCAGCTATTACAGCGCTGGTCACAGGTATGTTTACGCCTTTGCCCTGCACCTTATCAGTCCGTGTCTCAGCTCGCTGGAATGTCAAAAGCGATAACAGCAGTTGCTATGGAGACAACCTTGATTTGGCCCCAGATAAAACCAGACAGGCAACAGGTGTCTGTAGCAGGTTGAGGTGGCAGGGAAAGTAGATAAGATCTGCCTCGCTGCAGTGCACATCCAGAATTCGTTAACTAGTAACAGGCTTGAGCCAGAGCTGTTTAGGTGGGGCCAGATACGATTGGAATTTGGGCTGTAGGCGAAGTGGCAGCATGCAATTTTCATGGCTAACCATCTTGTCCATACTGGTCTCCGGATCGATCCAGTCGTTTTTCCAGGGCCGTCAATCTCTCCGAGATTTTATCCAAAGTGCGGTTTGTGACCACAGTCTGAGTGCCGACAACTCTGCCCAGCTGTCACCGTTTTCTGTGTATCTCGAAAAACCAGAGCAAAGCCTAATCCAATCAGCAAAAGACCTGTTATCATGGTTCTGAATAGATAGAGATCTTCAATATCCTCCACGGAAAGAGCAACCAGGCACACGACACGCCCCCTCTCCCACTCGCTGAGAGACCACTTGATCAAATCCATGGTTTTTTAGTTTGGAGAGCAGTGCAGAGAGAGTCTTCCAAAGTATAAGACAGAAGACGAGACGATACGAGCGAAGCTGGGAAGATAAGGTGAGGGAGAGAGAGAAAAGTGCGACCGCCTCCGGTCCCGGTCTCAGAGAAGAAGAAGGTCCTCCAAGACTCAGTTAAGAAATCATTTGTATGTTGTTTGATCTCTTTCTCATTGTTATGTGCCTCCCAGAATGTCCATCTATTGTCCTCCGGCGCTCTCCATCACTGAATTGACTTCCTTGCCTGCTTCTCCTTCAATGTGTGCTTCTACGTCTGTCAGAAAATGTGTTCACAGTTTCCTAGACAAGATGTCCTGTTTGATTTGTGCCAAATCAGTTTTCAGAGAAAAACGGGATAAGGCTTTTGTATATGTTAGCAAAAGTTCTTCTTTTTCTCCCTCAATAACTTCTGGAGAAAACTCATTAAAGCGTAGCAATTAATACATTAGTCATAATGAAGGATAGTGAACAACTCATAACCACTCTCTACATAATTTCCTGCTTTTTTCTAATGTGAGAGAGTTCATGTGGGGAACAAATTGTATCTATATGTATATATTATATATCGTATCTATATGCAATCACTAGACCCACATTACCCACATAATCATCAATCTCAGCAACATGTTATAATGCATAATTTTGCAAAATAAGTTGCACTCGTTTTAATTTAAGAAAGAAATTTAATGTCTCAATTTTTAATTTGCGTTGACGAAGGAAAGAAAATGAAAGAGGTTATTGACTGGAAAGAATTCTCCTTCTTCGTGTTTTACTAATAATACGGATAATTCAGAGTGTTCCTCTGTTGAACAGGCAGAAAAAAATGGGTAAGTGTAATTGCACAGACACACTCCCCTCCCCGGCTACTTAAAACCATCTAACATAGTGTCGTGACGGCACAATTCAATTAATTTCATCATGCATTCTGCTGTAGTTAGATAAGGAAAGAGAGGAGCATGCTGCCTGCACACACTGGTAGTAAAGCACAGTATAAAATGTTGCATAGGCTTGATTAAGGCTGTTGGGGATATTAGCAAGAAAAGTTGGGCACGCAATTTGTCTCCAATACACAAAGTGCCAAATTACATTTAAAATCCAAGCAACAGTAGGTGAAGCAATAGATCTGTGTTGCACCTGACACACAGAGCCAGAAGGCTGCAGGTGCATGAACACATTAGTGCACAACAAACACTGTTTGGGAAATTAAAATATGTTTCACCATATTGCCCTACAAAGTAACTGCAGTAACTACGCAAAAGGTAAAACTGAGAAAAACAGTTTTAAAGTTGTTGTTTTTTACGTTTTTTAACTGGCCAGCCAAATGGGTTATAGGTAGGTCAGTGATATGACATTTATTTCTACCAGTATTGATGATGTAATTTTTATGCTAAAAAAACGTAGTTACTGGATTTTTCAAATGGAATTTGTTATGAATGTATTTAACAGTGTTTAACAACTCTATTCAAAGATTTGCATATTTTAGACTTATTATCAAGAAATGTTATATTTTAGTATTATCATATTATCTCACTTTTTTAACTTAATTACTATCTAGATAATAATTTTGTCTTCAAATAAACTTATAATTTCTATTATTTTTATGTTTAAATAAGTTTATATATCCAAATCAGACTGTGGTAAGTGCAATTACTGCTTTGGTTTTGAGTTGGATTTTATAGTTACTGTAATTTTATATCATTATTTCTCTGAAATAAAACAAAATTGAAATCTAAAACTTTGTCACAAGATAAAACAGACATCAAGGAGTTCAATTTTTAGTTATAACTCAATTTCAAAACTGTAGTTACTGCAGTTAGACTTTGCAGGTCAGTGTAGTGTAAAGCGCTTTGAGTGCAGGTCCAGGTCCAAAAAAACACACTCGTGCACGAGCAGAAGAAAGTTTTGTGAGCGAACTCTGCACAAGCTAAAGCCTGATTTCCACCGGGTGCATTACAGCCGTATTACACTCTAATCAATGAGAGCATTTCCACCGGGCGCGCTGCAGAACGTTACAGCAGCGTCTCAGCAGCGTCTCTCCGCGAGCATTAGGTAGGACTTCTATTTTCTCCGCGAGTCGCTACTAAACCGCGTAAAACTCAACAGAGCACATCGCACCAGACAGGAAGTCCGACTCAGAATCAACGTAAAACACTTCTGCCCCCTTTCAAAATAAAACACAAAACGCAGTTCATGCAGCCTAAAACTACTTCACATCAACATTATGTTATGACCGGGGCACCGGATCAGCAATCAATCAATCAATCAATCAAAGGGTCTCAGAGGATCGGCGACACGGACGACAAGAGACTGATTGTTGAAGTGGAACATCATACAATTATTTATGACATAACATATTGTTTTTATAAGGATAGTGTTACGGCTCCACCCACACCCTCCTCCTCTGCTCCTTCACACCCCTCTGTTCCGGCCTCAGCCACTCCCAGCACCTCAGCTCGCTCCCAGCGGGCACTCCTCAGACACAGCTGCAACAGGTTAGTTGACGAGGTGAATGAGCCGGATCACTGCACACCTGCTGCCACTCTCCAATCAACCCCTCTGCCTACAAGACTCCAGCTCTCCTGCCAGTCATCGCCAGATCTTCCCTGATTGTTACCTGGCAAGTACCTAGAAGAGAAGAGAAGTGTTTTGTTGCTGTTGCCTTTTTGCCTTTTGGCTTTTTGAACCTTTTTGCCTCCTTGCCTTGCTCCAACTCATATTTAACCTCTCTTCCCACAGATCTCCCCTCTCCAGCAGTGATCCGGCTTGCCTGCCCGTCAACCAGCCCAGTCACCTCACCTGCTCTTCACCTCCAGCTCACCTCCGGTTCCCCTCCAGCTCACCTCCAGTTCCCCTCCAGCTCACCCAGCCTTTTCCCCCCACATCACCCTACTAATAAAACCCTGAACTCTACTAAATCCTGCCTCCTGTGTTGTGCGCTCGAGCCTCTCCCCGCTACCCCTAACAGAAGATCTGGCCATGGACCCAGGCTCGGCAGACACAGGAGAGCGGACCCAAACCCCGCTTCCTGAACCCGCACAGCAGGCTCTCCAGGCCCAAGGGAGAGTTATTTCGGACCACAGCCGTCTCCTCAGGGAGGCTTCAGTTTCTGTCCAGTCCCTGGGTGACCGGCTCCTGGCCCAGGAGGCTCTACAGCAGGGGCGCTCTTCCCAGGTCCAGAACCTCACATTGATGGTCCAGGCCCTGTCGGAGCAGGTGGCTGCACTTATGGCTGCCATCACCCCCCTGGCTGCCCCTGCCGCAGGTCCACCCCCGTTGGCTGCTCCGCCTCCGGCCCTGTCTTCCGTCCAGCCCCGTGAGCCCAACTTGGCCAGTCCCCGCCCTTTCGACGGAACCTATTCCCAGTTCCGTGGCTTCGTCATGCAGTGTGAGTTGATATTTTCCCATCAACCCAGCCAGTTCCTCACACCAGCAGCCCGTGTGGCCTTCATCACCAACCTCACCACCAGCGAGGCCCTGAATTGGGCCCAGGCCATCCTCAGCTCTCGCCCAGCTTTGTTTGATGACTACACCACCTTCCTCGCTGAGTTCAGGAGGGTCTTCGACCACCCCACTGCCGGGCAGGAGATTGGGGCACGGCTGATGTCCCTTCGCCAGGGGAACCGGACAGCAGCCGCCTTCTCGACGGAGTTTCGCACTCTTGCCGCTGGGAGTGGTTGGAATGACGCTGGGCTAAGGAGCGCTTTTCGTCAGGGGCTGAGTGAGAACATCAAGGACGAACTCATCAGAGACAAGCCCTCCACTCTGGACGAACTGGTGGCCTTGGCTATTGATGTGGACGAGCGCATCAGGGAGCGCCAGCGTGAGAGGCGGTCCCCGACCAGCTCATCACGGCCCTGGAACACCATCCTCGGGGCCTCCCCACCAAGGGCCAACCCCCCTGTTCGAGAACCAGCCACCACCTGCCCCTCCCTGTCAAAAGGAGTAGGCTCACCCGAAGGGGGATTGCGGGTGAGCCGAATTACTCACTCCCCACCACCTATCAGCCCAGCCAGGTTCCCTGTCACCCTCTCCTGGCAGGGTCAGACTATTTCAGTCGGGGCCATCATAGACTCAGGGGCAGACGGGAACTTCCTGGACGCCCAGTTTGCCCGCTCGGCTGCCCTCCCCCTCGTCGCCCTGGAGTCCCCACTTGCAGTATCTGCCCTTGATGGACACAGTCTGGGGCCCCTCACCCACCGCACAAGACCCCTCTCCATGACCATCTCCGGGAACCATGTGGAGACGATCGACTTCTATGTCCTCAATTCTCCCCAAGCCCCCCTCATTCTGGGCCGACCATGGCTGGAGCTCCACATTCCCCATGTCAGCTATGGTGAGGGGCGCATCCTCAGCTGGAGTACGGCCTGCTATGCGCGGTGTCTCCGTGCTGCTCATACCCCGTCGTCACCACCACAGCCCCCTCCAGCTCCCCCCGACCTCTCCTCCGTGCCAGAGGTCTACCACGACTTAGGAGAGGCCTTCAGTAAAGAGCGTGCACGCACCCTGCCCCCGCACCGGCCCTATGACTGTGCCATTGAGCTCCGCCCTGGCAGCAAACACCCGGTCAGCCGCCTGTACAACCTTGCCCCTCCAGAGAAGGCCACCATGGATGAGTACATCTCCGAGAGCCTGGCCGAGGGGCTTATCCGACCTTCTCACTCCCCGGTGGCAGCGGGATTTTTCTTTGTGAAGAAGAAGGATGGGTCCCTCAGGCCGTGCATTGACTACCGTGAGCTCAACGCCATCACCATCCGGAACACCTACCCTCTCCCCCTCATGAGCTCCAACTTCGAGCCCCTCCTCGGGGCCACGGTGTTCACTAAGTTGGACCTACGGAACGCATACCATCTGGTCCGGATCCGTGAGGGGGACGAGTGGAAGACGGCTTTCAAGACCCCCCGTGGCCACTATGAATACCGAGTGATGCCCTTCGGCCTAACCAACGCCCCCTCGGTTTTCCAGGCCCTGATGAACGACGTGCTGAGGGATATGTTGGACATCTTTGTGGTCCTGTACCTGGATGACATCCTGGTGTTCTCCAGAGACTCCGAGGAACACGTCCAGCATGTCCGCCTCGTCATCCAGCGTCTCTTGGAGAACCGACTGTTTATTAAGGCTGAGAAATGCATCTTCCACGCTCCCTCCGTGGAATTTCTGGGACTCATTGTGGAGGGGGGACGGACCCGGCCTGACCCTAAGAAGATCCGGGCAGTCGTCGACTGGGAACAGCCTACCTCCCGCAAGCAGCTGCAGTCCTTCCTCGGCTTCGCCAACTTTTATCGCCGGTTCGTTCGGGACTACAGTCGGGTGGCTGCCCCCCTCACTGCCCTCACCTCCTCTCTGCGACCGTTTGCCTGGACACCAGGGGCCAGTACCGCCTTCGCTGACCTGAAGAGGCGCTTCACCTCTGCACCAATCCTGGTCAACCCAGACCCCACGAAGCCCTTCATAGTGGAGGTGGACGCCTCCGACACGGGCGTGGGCGGTGTCCTCTCTCAGCGGGCTGCTGACCAGAAGATGCGCCCCTGTGCCTTCTTTTCCCGTCGCTACTCCCCCGCTGAGACCAACTACGACATCGGTAACCGGGAGCTACTGGCTGTTGTGGAGGCATTCCAGGAGTGGCGGCACTGGCTGGAGGGCGCAGAGCACCCCATCACCGTTCTATCAGACCACAAAAATCTGACATACATCAGGTCGGCCAGGAGGTTGACCTCCCGCCAGGCACGCTGGGCCCTGTTCCTCGGGCGGTTCGACTTCACCATCACGTTCCGCCCGGGGTCCCTGACTAATAAGGCTGACTCTCTGTCTCGGTGTCATGCGGCGGGGGAGGAGCCTACCACTCCAGATACCATCCTTCCTTCCTCCCGGGTCATCGGAGTGGTCAATATGGACATCGAGGCAGCGGTCATAAGGGCTCAGCACACCCAGCCCGACCCTGGGACTGGTCCACCTGGTCGTCTCTTCGTTCCGGAGGCCGTCAGAGCCACGGTAATCCAGTGGGGTCATGCCAGCCGCTTTGCCTGCCACCCGGGGGCCCGACGTACCCTGTCCTTCCTGCGCCGGCAGTTCTGGTGGCCTACTATGGCAGAGGATGTCCGGGGGTACGTTTCAGCCTGCCCCACTTGTGCCCGCAGCAAGACATCCCATCAGCCCCCGTCTGGTCTGCTGCGGCCCCTCCCCGTACCCAGTCGTCCATGGTCCCACATCGCGGTAGACTTTGTGACTGGTCTCCCCCTGTCCCAGGGTGACTCAGTCATCCTCACCATTGTGGACCGGTTTTCAAAATCTGTGCGGTTGGTGGCCCTGGCGAAGCTGCCAACCGCAGCGGAGACTGCAGAGCTGCTGACTGCCCATGTCTTCAGGCTGTACGGGCTCCCCCAGGATGTGGTGTCTGACCGTGGTCCCCAGTTCACCTCGAAGGTGTGGCAGGCCTTCTGTGGGGGTATTGGGGCCACGGCAAGCCTCTCATCCGGCTACCACCCCCAGACCAACGGGCAGGCCGAGAGGACAAACCAGAGTCTGGAGTCGGCACTCCGCTGCATGGCTTCCCTCCATCCATCCTCCTGGAGCAGGGACCTGCCCTGGGTTGAGTACTCCCTGAATGCCATGGTCAGCGACTCCACCGGCCGGTCACCTTTTGAGTGCTCCCTGGGGTACCAGCCCCCCCTGCTCCCACTCCAGGAGGCTGATGCTTCGGTCCCGTCTGTCCAGGCTCACATCCGTCGGTGTCGGCGGGTTTGGGCCTCTGTGCGCTCGGCTCTGCTCCGTGCTACGTCGCGGGCCGCTCGGGGTGCCAACCGGCGCCGCTCCCCTGCACCTGAGTACCAGGCCGGCCAGCAGGTTTGGTTGTCCACTGCTGACCTCCCCCTCCACGTCCCCTCCCGGAAGCTGGCGCCCAGGTTCATCGGTCCCTATGTCATCGACCGGGTGATCAACCCTGTGGCTGTCCGGCTGGTCCTCCCCCACTCCCTTCGGCGTGTCCACCCGGTGTTCCACGTCTCCCAGGTCAAGCCCGTCATCACAAATGCTCTTGTGCCGCCGGCTCCTGCTCCGCCCCCTCCTCAGCTGGTGGATGGTCACCCTCAGTGGGCGGTTCGGCGGCTCCTTCGGGCCCGGCGCCAGGGCAGGGGGTTCCAGTACCTGGTTGACTGGGAGGGGTATGGGCCTGAGGAACGGAGCTGGGTTCCCAGGTCGCAGATCATGTCCCCTGCCCTCCTCCGGGACTTCTACAGGGCCCACCCTGATGCCCCGGGTGGGCCCCGGATGGCCGCACCTGGAGGTGCTCGCTCGGGGGGGGGTCCTGTTACGGCTCCACCCACACCCTCCTCCTCTGCTCCTTCACACCCCTCTGTTCCGGCCTCAGCCACTCCCAGCACCTCAGCTCGCTCCCAGCGGGCACTCCTCAGACACAGCTGCAACAGGTTAGTTGACGAGGTGAATGAGCCGGATCACTGCACACCTGCTGCCACTCTCCAATCAACCCCTCTGCCTACAAGACTCCAGCTCTCCTGCCAGTCATCGCCAGATCTTCCCTGATTGTTACCTGGCAAGTACCTAGAAGAGAAGAGAAGTGTTTTGTTGCTGTTGCCTTTTTGCCTTTTGGCTTTTTGAACCTTTTTGCCTCCTTGCCTTGCTCCAACTCATATTCAACCTCTCTTCCCACAGATCTCCCCTCTCCAGCAGTGATCCGGCTTGCCTGCCCGTCAACCAGCCCAGTCACCTCACCTGCTCTTCACCTCCAGCTCACCTCCGGTTCCCCTCCAGCTCACCTCCAGTTCCCCTCCAGCTCACCCAGCCTTTTCCCCCCACATCACCCTACTAATAAAACCCTGAACTCTACTAAATCCTGCCTCCTGTGTTGTGCGCTCGAGCCTCTCCCCGCTACCCCTAACAGATAGATGGTCAGATCAACAGATCTTTCACGTCAGAGAAGCAAAGTAAGCTGTTGGTTGTTGTTGTTGTTTACTTTATACACACAGTTTATCCATAGACTGTATAAATCATAGACTGTATATAAATAGGTATAAATAAGAGTTTATCACGGGATCTCGCGGTCTCCCGTATGGTCAGGATTATCGCGTGTTCTCGTTATCTCGCGTATATACGGCCGGCTCGCTATGCTGCCGTGCCGCGGCTGTAATGCGCCCGGTGTGAATTGACGCCGGGCAGAAGACGGAGCAAAACCGCGGTGGAGCTGTTCCGCGGCTCTAACGCGCCCGGTAGAAATCCCCAGTAAGCGTGTACAATATTGTTCTAGGGAGCAGAGATGCAGGATACAAAATTGCTCGAATGATTTGAAAGCACTCGAAAAAACAATATGCGCACGCCGATGTTTGATTTGCGCGCGTGTGTCTCATTACGAGTACGCGATTTATGTCACAACAGACCAACCTGATCATCAGAATCTGCAATTTAGAAATTAGACATTTTTCAGCCAACCACTTTAAAAATGCTTGAAAATTGTATTTTCTACAGGAAAGACTTTTCTACAGCAGTAGAAATCCCAGTGCCCCCTCATCCACAACCTTTACTGTTGCCTGCAGCCTCTGTGTGATTCCAGTCCAATGTGCACTGGGCTTTAGTTTCAGGCTCTAGCTTTATTCGGTTGATGCTTGAACAGCTCCTCGAGCATCACCACGGGGACGGACAGCATTATTTTGGAAACGAGATTTAAACCTACATACCTGTGTGGACTGAGACACTCAAATGCCTTCCTGCCTCATACACTGCAGAAAAGCCAACTTGTATTTTTTGGCCTAAAAGAGTGATTTAAGTTGGTAAAACTTGGAAATATAAATTGACATTTAGGGAAATTATCTAAGTTAGCACAACAAAGGAAGCCAGTTGGGGTTCACAACAAGGGACAATAGTTCTGCTAACTGTTATTTCTTTGTTGTGAAATGTGGGAAAGCGTTGAAATTCGGTCATTAGCGAAAGCTAGCGGCTAACTGCTGCTAGCGCCTTACTGATACTAGCGGCTAACTGATGCTAGCTACGCTGCTTGTTACAGCTACAAGAGTAGCCATTAGTGTATCAATGCTAACTCAAAATTGTGGTTGCAACATTAGCTGACATTTCATAGCAGCGTTACAATCGTGCCAATTCAGCACATTGCAGAAGTAAGGATTAAAAGTTATTACAATGTAAAATTATAAGTTAGTACAACTTACAGTTGAGTTGTCAAAAATCTGAATTCAGACTTGTGCAAAGTCAAAAACAAAACTGAAAATATTTTGTTTAATTGTCCAACTTAAAATTTTATCGAAGTTTGTTGCCTTGAAATGTTTAGTTCACCCAACTTTTCTTTTTTTGCAGTGTACAAACTGATGCAAACAGGACTGTGTGGGAAAACATGTTACCTGACTGATACAAGTATCAAGTGAAACAAAAAATACAGCACATTTGTTTTGTAATAAATGACTTGGTTTCATGAATATATTCAGATCTCTCCAGGAGTGCACGGTGGTCGAGCTAAAATCAGCATTTTGTTGAGAATATAATTACTGGCTAAGGATTTTGACCCAACAGTAAAAATGTAATCTATTTAAAAGTTGCTGCAAAAGAAGTTAGAAACACAGCCACACTAATGAGAATTTGTGTTGAAACACACACACACACACATTCTTGTACTTCTATCTTTGTGAGGATCCTCATTGGAATAGTGAATTCCCTTGCAAGGTTATAATAGTTTGGGATTTTTCATTAGTTTTAGTTTCAATTTTCATTGTGAATTTTTGTTTTCAAATTCAGTTTTAGTTAGTTTTCAGAGTGAGTTTGCTAGTTTTAGTTCAGTATTTATTTTTTGAAATGCTTTAGTTTTAGTTTAGTTTTTATTAGTTTTAGTTTTTTTAATGGGGTATTTGTTGGGTGGGAGATTGAAAGAGGTCACAGTAAATGTTGCCCTTTATTTCCTTTATCTTATTCATCTTCATTGTGTATGAAAAAAGTTGACAAAGACGAAAACGAAGGACATTTTCACTATAAATTTAGTTAGTTTTGTAACCACACAATACAGTTTCAGTTAATTATCATTATCATGTAACCTTTAACTCTTAAAACAAAGTCTGAAATAAAATTAAAAAAAGCCTTTAAAGAAGTGAGGACCGGCCGAAATGTCCTCACTTTGCAAAAATGTCCTCACTCTGTTGGTTAAAAGCGTGTTCTGGTCCTCACTATGTGGGAAGTACAAGAACACACACACACACACATACACACACACAAACAAGCAGGTTATCTTCCCCTTGTTGGGTGAAAATTCTGTTTCTGAAAATGTAATTCAGTTATGGTTCAAGTGTTAAATCCTTCAGCTGCAATATCGGTGTTATTTAAGTTTTAAAAAACAGGTAATGAACTCAATAATTATCCATCTCAGTGTGTTGATTTATGACAGAGAAGGAGACTGAAAATGAAGAAAGGTCCATTAAAGCTGATACTTCAAGGTTCCACCATTAAATTACTTGAACAGATACGTGCCTTTTTCTACAGAGACAGAATATGTCTGTCACACCAAGTTTAAAAAAAAAAAAGTTATTGAGAAAATGTGTCATTGAGGAAAAGAAGAAACATTTCATAATGAGGGGCTGGAAAGAGTTTAATTTTTTCAAATTCAGTCGAGCTGAAAGCTTCGGGTAAGAGTCAGACATCAGTCGATGAGAAGCAGACAGCAGGTCAATATAATTCATTATCAAGTTAAGTGAAGCAAACATGTGCAACACGGGGAGAGAATATAGCAGAGTGCACAATCTGAATCTGCTCACACAGATCGTACATTGTGGACACATGTAGGTCTCTTCAAAACATGTTAAAATATTGGCAGTGCAGTCAGTAGATATTTGGACACTTATGTAGCAGGTTCAGATGTGAATTCCACAAAAACATTTATTTTCGTCCATATTTTGTTTTAATCTCCTGCCTGTATGTGAGTTTTGCCTCAGTGTGTGTACTGTTTGACTGGAGGTAAGCGCGAAACTACCATTCTCTTCCATAAAAAGCTCATATAAACATCATATACGGTTGAAACGATGTCGGATTAATATATATAATGGATGATGATGTCATGGATGATGGCTGTTAGTTTTGCCGTAGTCTGTACAGTTTATGTTGAGTTTTTCGTGTGTAATTATCTGCCGCTAAACATGCTAGCATTGCTTAGCTCTGTTACTAACGGCATCCGTCTTGCTCCCATCGGAGCTAATAATAATAATAATAATAATAATAACCAGAAAATTTCCTTTGGGGAAATTCTGGAAGGGCCACGGGGGCTACTGCCGGTGTGTGTACACTATGATGATATTCTTCAGAGATTTATAACTATGCCCTTTAACCTGTGTGTGTGTGTGTGTGTGTGTGTGTGTGTGAGAAACATGTATCTGGAGGAGTGTGTGCATTTGTGTGTGTGCTTGTGTGTGTGTGTGTGTGTGTGTGTGTGTGTGCGCGCGCGTGTGTTTGAAGCATGTTTATGCATGTATGAGGAGTGTGCGCGCTTGCGCGCATGTGTGTGTGTGTGTATCTGTAACTGTTATCACATCAAAGATCAAAGGCAATCAGATCAAAGCAATCAACAGAATTAACTGCCACCTGAATGTTCCGGAACAGTGACAGCAGCCAGAGGTGGACAGACTGGAATTTCTGGCCTCGAACAGAAAGCATTTTTGGCAAAACCATAATACTTATCGTTGATCCGACTTCACTTTGAGCGTCCTGAGTTCTTCCTGAACGTCTACATATTATTATACACTAAGAAAGGCACAAGTTTATTTCTGTTTCTTACTCTCTTTATCTCCTCTCTCTTCTTTCTACTTCTAACAGTCTTATCTCTCTCCGTCTTATTCCTATTCGACTCACATGGCTCTGTTTAGTCGCCTCTTCTCTTTCTATATTCTACCCATTTTCTGCCTCAGTGGCTCCTCACAAACATAGACAGTATCGGCGTGTAGAGAGGACTGCATTGTAACAACAGCCCTCATCTCGGACACACAGCATTAGTCACAGGCGCCTGAATCCGTACAGAGATGTTAAGACATTGCCTTAACCCTCTGGAGTCCACGAAAGCGCCGGAGCACGACTTCTTCATGACGTCAAAAAAAGACACAAAAATTACCAAAAAAGACACAAAATTAGTTTAAAAAAAGACACAGAAAGACAGAAAATGAATAGAAAAGAGACAAAATGACAAAAAAAAAAAAGACCAATGTAATGTAAAAAAAAATGACAAAATAATACACAACAACAGACACAAAATGACCAAAAAAGACACACAATAACTAAAAAAGGCAAAACAACAGACACAAAATGACCAAAAAAGACACAAAATGACTAGCCTGGCTAACACCAGACCAAATCTCATTGGAGATTAGGTCTGGACACCTGCCGTTTATTTCTCCGTAGAGGAGGTGTGGTTTACGATCCTCCGGAGCCGTTTATTGGGCGCTTAGAATGTCTATCAAAGCGTCTGTAGGTAGCTCTTAGCCAATCAGATCAGTTATACCAGATGACGTAGTAGAGCAACAGAGATGGATGTTTGTTGTGTGTGTGTCTGTGAGAGAGTGTTGCTGCTGCTTTGCTTCTCCAGTTCTCGCTTTCTGCAAGATTATTTATTTTCACGCTTTATTCCCCCTCATGTCATTCAGCCACACACATCCACTGATTTTATGGGCAACATACAAGCTGCTGCGGGCCTCTCGGCGGCTCCGCTGTCCCCCGATTCGGAGCGAGATCACCGGCGGTGACTGGCGGTCTCGCCGGCTGTGATCTGGCTACCAGCCGGGGGACAGCGGAGCCGCCGAGAGACCTTTCGCCTTTCAACTTTCGCTCTAAACTATTTAAAACACCATCTACAGCTAAAGAGAGTTTCGCGTCTGCTGCAGCCATGTTGGATCCGTAAGAAAACTACAAGCTTCCAAGTGCCGAGTAGTACGCGTCATCGTCTTGCCGTCCCTCCCCGCTCTGTGATTGGATCCCTAAAACAGGAGTAAGAAACTATACATGGGACTTAGATGCAAATAAAATCACGTTTTATGACAAATTAATGCAGAAAACTAGGTCCTTCCAAAGGGTTTTACATACTTTTTCTTGCAACTGAAGTTACTTACTTTGACTTTTTAAATGTGTGCTCTTCCCATTTTATATTGCAACTGTTGTACAGCAGTTTCCCAGTGGATAAATAAAGTTGTATTTTATCTGAGGCTGATGATGTGTTGAGGAGCCACATGTCCAAATCATATTTTATTAAACTGTTACTTTAACCGTCCTCCGCGCACTGAGCAGACAAGTTAAGCACAGTAGATCGTTTTTTCATTCAGTTTTAAAAAGCAGTTCAAAGAGCACTTTTCTTCCAGAGCATTCTGCACACTGAAGTGTTTCCCCACAGTCGGACTACATTGATCTGTCTACTAAAAAGACAGCATGGGGCGAAGAATGTGTGTGTGCAGAGATATCATGCAAAAACTCACACAAAACTGTTGATGATTCTATGTTACATGAAACACATTCAACAGTGTGATTACAGTGCAAACCTCTCTGATGAGCCATGTGGTGTTGGAGTTTTCTTCATCTGCACTGCAGGCCATTGTGATTGTTGCAACACTGCCGTGCACGTACAGAGAGGATAAATAAAATAAAGAAAATAGACGGAAGGGAAGGGAAGGGGAGGATGATGAACGCCAGAAGAAGAGGAAAGTGTGGAAGGATGAGTAGCTATTTTCAAGTTTATAAAAGGTATTATTAGCACAAAACTGTTTTACATCAATACAAACAGATTTTCACAGCACAGGCACTGATCGAACAAGAGGGCTGAATCAAGCTGATGAAAAGAGCCATTCATTTGCTGAATTGTTGATCTGCAGGATGAATAGTGATACACGAGGAGACAGGCTTGTTTGTGCAGGTGTTGATGATCGGCGTTTTAAAAAAGAACAATTGCACCAGATGAAATGTTAAGGATCTCTGAGAGGACACTGGAAGAGAATAATAGCAGTGATTAAAGCAAACCAATCATGCTGGCAATTCCACATTAAATTGCACTAAAGTGTCTTCACGGATTTACAGGTGGTGAAAATGTGCATGGCTACCTGCTGACATGATCACCTGTATAGATCATACTCTGTATGTAA